>NW_024096694.1:60000-288114 GCF_016545835.1 Crotalus tigris
AGAAGCACATTATAGAATACGAAAGCCATTTTAAAATCAGAAGGAACACCTTGTGTTGCTGATGGCACAGGCCAGGATTGGACCTTGCATCTTAGACGTCAGACACCAGGATGATGGGAACAGGGGAGGGGGGAAGAGAGAAGAGCAACATTGGGAAACTCCACTAGAGAAAGATTGCGGGGGGGTTGGTACGGTTGAAGGCGATTCTGTCCCCTCCCACACCTGGAATCGCCATTTTTCTGCCTGGCTCAAGAAGAATCTTGGGCAAAATTCATGGAAGAAAACCAGGGCAGAAGCTGTTTGCCCATGACCTTCTCGCTTGCAAAGCCCGCCAGGAAGTGGAGGGACAGAAGCTCCAGAGATGATTCTGAGAGTGGAGCAAAGGGAAGAAGCACACAAGCTGAGCAGGGCACACCACAATGACCCCTGCCAATCCCCCCCCCCCAGCCCCTTCCCAACCTCTTATTAACAGGCCAGAGGGCGAGAGCATGGGGGGAGGTTAGTTTATTGCTGGCATACTCAAGATTTTGCTTATTGGGTTCTGGCTCAGAGGAGCTGCTGCTGCTGCTGTGTTGCTGTGTTGTCTTCTTCCCTGGGGCGTTTTCCCTTCCCTGCCCTACCAACTCCACACCCCCCCCCCTTTCCAGTAGCGTTGAGAGAATTCCTGCAAGTGTCTTCCCTCCTTTCCGTCTCCTTGCCTTGGACCATCACAAGACTGTTCTGAGACTGCTGGACTGAATGTGTGTGTATGTGCGTGTGTGTGTGTGCACGTGTGTTTGCAAAAACAAAAACCAACACCCCATGTGCAGGGAAGCCCACTTTTTTGAAAAGCACAAAGCCACCAACCTTATGGCTGCTTACAAGCTCCCAGGGTAGTTTTGTGAAGACCCACCTCAAAAGCTGAAGTCCTATCCTTCATCTCAGCCTCTTTAAATATTTCTGGACCTGTCTCCACCCAGATGGGCAGAGGGATGCAAGTCTGTTAAATGCTGGCTTGTTACTTACAGCATTTTATTTTCTCAAATGCTGCACAAAAAAGCGCCATCGTCCTCCGCAAGGGAGCCCAGCCTCAGTTTCCCCGAAGTGTGAATTGGCTGGGCTGGAAGACCCGGTAGGCAAGCCCTGTCTCTCTTTCCCAGGAAGAACTAAGATCCTTCTCCTTGTTTTTCACTTATTATTATTTTTGTGGGGTGATGGTGGGTGGGTTTCATTTACTTTTACAAAAAAAAAAAAAAAAGGAGAAACAACCTTCACACAAAGCATCACAATGAAAACTCCCTTTGGTAGAAAGTGTAATAAAATGACTTTGCCGCCCTCACCTGTATAATACTATAAACCCTGAAACCATCTGGTAACTCAAAAAAGGCTAGTAAGAGTTGTACTAGCACATTAAGCACACTTATTCTTTTAATTAAAAAAAAATTGACAAATATATACATTTATTTACAAAAAAAAAAAAAAAAACCAGGAAGGGGGAACGGAGGAGAAAGAACCGGTTTAAAATTGGTTGTGGCTGCTATTGTCAAAGCGTGCATGTGTGATTGAGCAGATTTGTGTGTGTGTGTGTCTGCGTGTGTGTGTGTTTGAGAGAGAGAGAGAGAGAGAGAGAGAGAGAGAAAGAGAGGGAGACAGAGAGAAAGAGTGTGTTTGTGTGGACAGCTGGTGCATGGCACTAAGAGCCTAGTAAACAAGCAGGTACAAAACATAATAATAGTCATCATCATCATCATCATCTTAATAATAATAATAATAAAACCCAAATAAAACGATAGTTCCACTGGCACTAGAAAGAACAGACTGATCTTAAATCGGTTTAGGGACGTCAGACGAGTCCCAGTCACAGGAACGCAATGGATGAGAAGGAAAAGTCGAAACGGCAGACCCCCAGACGCCCCCACCCCGCTTGGTCTGCAGAACTCGGGAAGTGGCAAAAAGTTTGGCGAAAAGTCTGCCGCTGAGTCCCGTGGAGACGAGGGACGCAGCACTTCTGGCGCTCCTTCAAAGATTCTGGCTTTAAACCTCGCGTCTTTCGGGAGGGAAGCAGGCGGGGTGGGGAGACGGGGAGGGGAGCAGAAAGGGAGGGGCGTATATGCCACGCACCAAGTCTCGCCAAGCTACTGCAAGCCCCCGAAGGATCAGGGCTGCTGCTGGTGGTGGTGGACAGAGGCCAGGTGCGTCTCCCTCGGGCGACTCCCGGACCTCCCGTGGCGGCGGGCCCGACGTCAGCGCTTCTGGCTGCTGGACCGGCTTCGGTTCCAAAAGACTGATGGGAAAACAGGCCCGGGGACGTCTCCGGTCGGAGAGAGTTGCGGGAAGTGGCGGGTTGCGGAGCCGCGTGGAGGAGGGGGAAGCGGGAAAAGAGGAAGTTGTCCCTCTTTTATTTGCCCTGCGCCGCACGCTCTCCCACGGAAGGGAGGGGAGGCGGTTGCGCTCCCGCCCTCCCCTCCAGCCAAACACGTTTCGGTTTCCCTCTTTGCCCCCCTCCCGGTGTTTAGGGCGTCTTACAGGTTGCGCTGTACTTCACGCGGTATTTGTTGATGCTGACAAAATGCAAGTCCTCAGCCTCGCAGGTGGTGGTGCAGGGCAGCAGGCCCTCCAGGGCTTCCCCCATGAGCCACTGGCTGGTCTCGGCCGCCATCTCGCGGGTGACGTGCTCTTTCGTCCACCGATCCACCCAGGCCTGGAAACGCTGGTGCAGCCTCTTGCTGACTCGCTCGTGGGACTGCGGGGGGAGGGAGGGAGTTAGGGTGGCCATCTTGGAGAAATACCCCCCAGACGGATACCCTCGCGGGGCTGCAAGCGGTCAGGCGTGGACCAGATCCTAACTTGGGGAGAGTGTCCCTATTCCCGCTCTGCGATACCCGGGGCAGAACAAGCTTTTTCTGATCGTGTGGTTGACGGTGATCATCCAAAGGGACGATCTTCTGTCTGTCTGTCTGTCTGTCTATCTATCTATCTATCATCCATCCATCTCCCTCCACCTTGCATTTTAAGACAAAAAATGTGGGGCAGCGCTTGCATGAGGCCTAAAATGGGAACGGTGTGACTTCAAATTCCAAGGAGCCCCTCCCCCAAAAAAGGTATGTGGGAGAAGAGTAAAGGGCAAGCGGTGGACACCCCCACCCTGCTCTTGTGTGTAGCTTGGCTTGACCACTACGCGTGGCAGCCCCATCCCATGGTCCTTCCCCACCTCCAGCCTCCCCCCCAAACAACCACCCTCCCTAGGTGCACCCCCCCTCAGAGGACCAGGCTCACTGGCTTCCTCCTTCTGGGCCCACCTGATGGGCGCGCAGCAGGGCAGTCCTCCGGTACATGTAATCCTCCGACTTGATCACGTAGACCATCTTGTAGGAGTTCAGCTTGAACTTGCACTCCAGCTTGTCCAAACTCTCTACGTTCTCCAGGGGCTTCTTGCCCAGCACCTCTTTGCCATCCTTCTCCTGCTGCTCCCGACCTCTCTGGCACTTACGGATCTGCCGCAGGTTCCTGAGAAGCGGAGAGCCCCCGCTGGAATTAGGGCCTCCCTGAAAACCCACCCCTCTGCTTCTTCTGCTGGAGGGCGTCAAGGGCGGAAGGCTCAGCTCATGGAAGACAGAGAGCCGTCCGGAACCTGGGAGGCCATCCCTGGGAGCATGTGGATGCCACGTTGAGCCCTCGAGCGACCGACTGGCCCCCCACGACGAAAGCAAAGAATCCCTGTAGCTCAGGGTTGAGCTGTGGGATCCTTGGCGCTCTCTGAGCTTGGGAGTTTTACTGCAGAAGTTTCGTTAATGCCGAAGAGGTTATCTAAAGGCCTGCGGGAGAACTACCAAGCTTGGGCTCAGGTTCCCAAAACCAAGACAGACATGTTGAGGTTCTTCTAAGCAGTTTCCTTTATTATTCTTCACCCCAAGACAGAAATCTGGCCAAACTGAATCTTTGCACCAAAAAACTTAGTCTCTGGGAACTCTTGAGGAGGAGCCGTCTTCACCCTCTTTCTCAGACACAAAGTATCTAAACTGTGTTATCCCTTGCTCTTCCTCCTTGCAGCCTCTCCCTCCTGGGAATCCGGACAACCTTCCGCCACGCTCAAAAAACACCACGGACTCCACCATTTCCCCCTTCCCTCCTCAGCCCAGCAGAGCAGGGAGAATGGCTAGAAGCAAAGCATGCCTCGAAACAGCGCATGGATGCTTTCGGTACGGGTGGAGGACGGGCTCTGTTCTCTCACCTGGGCAGAAACACCGGCTTCTGGGCCAGCTGTTCCCGCAGTTCTGGAGATGTGGAGTCAGAGTTGACATAGCGATCCACGTAATCCGTCCAACGCTGTAAAGGGAACCAAGGGAACGGTTAGTCAACTCCTAAAGGGGAGGGGAAAAAACAGCTTTTCTGCTGTATGAGAAATTCTAACACCACCTTTATTGCAAAGTTACAGGAAGAGAATCTCGCAAGTCTGAAAGCATTTTCCCCCTTTCTTTGTTTTTACTTTGCACAAAATTTGAGAAGATCCTTTCTGAAATGCTTCCCATGCCCCTTTTCCTTCTGGGGGCTAGTCGGTAGCTCTTCTTCCCGACTCCTAAAGCCATCCCAGTTGGGTTGGGCTTTTCATTTTTAAAAACACTTGCTCTGACTGGGCATAAAACAGTGTAAAGCTGCTAACTGACCACAGCCCACTTTTACCTCTGCCTCAACAGGATCGTCAGAGTTCTCCTCTTCTGTATCCAGCAGTTCAATGGTTAACTGAACGTGGCCTCGGCTCTGAACGAACATCATCTACCCAACAAAACACAGAGACTCAATATTGCTGGCCAAATGGTCGTTGAAAAAATAATAATAAAACAGGCTCCCCCAAATCAGTGATGTGAATCACAAGCTGGCTTTGGACAGGGCACTCCGAAAACAGGCAACGCTTCGGATTAGCCAAGGGTTCGGTTTGAAAAGGCAGTCAGAAGTCAGGATTGCCCCAAGCAGCCATGAATTTTATTGCTGGCACGCAGCTTCCCTCAAGAGACAGTTGCAGATTTTACCCTGAAGGATTTCGGCATAAGTCATAACCCACAATACAAGTAAAGAACAGATGGTCAGCTTAATAAAGCCAAGAGCCGAGGTGGCGCAGCAGTTAGAGTGCAGTACTGCAGGCCACTTTAGCTGACGGTGTTCAGCAGGTCAGCGGTTCAAATCTCACCGGCTCAAGGTTGACTCAGCCTTCCATCCTTCCGGGGTAGGTAAAATGAGGACCCAGATTGTCGGGGGCAATGTAAATATATATATATATATATATATATACACACATTGCTTACTGGTGTACACCGCTTAGAGAGTGCTTGCACTTAAAGCGGTATATAAGTCTCATAAATAAATAAATAGAATAGAATAGAATAGAATAGAATAGAATAGAAAATATTGAGTGGAGTGGAGTGGAGTGGAGTGGAATGGAATAGAATAGAATAGAATAGAATAGAAAAGAAAATATTGAGTGGAGTGGAGTGGAGTGGAATGGAATGGAATGGAATAGAATAGAATAGAATAGAATAGAATAGAATAGAATAGAAAAGAAAATATTGAGTGGAGTGGAGTGGAGTGGAGTGGAATGGAATGGAATGGAATAGAATAGAATAGAATAGAAAAGAAAATATTGAGTGGAGTGGAGTGGAGTGGAATGGAATGGAATAGAATAGAATAGAGGTGGCGCAGCAGTTAGAGTGCAGTACTGCAGGCCACTTTAGCTGACTGTGTTCAGCAGGTAGCGGTTCAAATCTCACCGGCTCAAGGTTGACTCAGCCTTCCATCCTTCTGAGGTAGGTAAAATGAGGACCCAGATTGTTGGGGGCAATGTAAATATATATATACATTGCTTACTGGTGTACCCCGCTTAGAGAGTGCTTGCACTTAAAGCGGTATATAAGTCTCATCAATAAATAAATAAATAAATAAATAAATAAGAGAAAAGTTGTAGGAGAAGCGTTTTTGTGTGTGAGAAGCTCAGATTGATGGGAGGGGGGAGAGAAGAGGGTTGGTTCACTGGGAAGGGGAAACGGCAAAGCTTCCAGGAAAAATGGCACATCAAAAGTAGGAGGAACAGCAGATTTCTCCCAGCTTCTGCCAGTCATAAATCATCCGAGCAACCTTGAGTCGTATTTCCACCGGTGAAAAGAAAAATTGATCAAAATCACCCCACCTTCCACCCAACTCCGGACCTTGACGAAGCATGCAAGTTTCCACAAAAATCTGGCACTCTGTAATTGCTCGAGACAAGTCTCATTGCAGTTAAAGTTGCCCAGGAAACCTTTGATATCTCTTTTATTGATGCAGCCCGGAAAGTTGCATCTCTACAGACGGCATGAAATAAACGGACTTTGGGAGTATTAAATGCATCTTTGCACATTTGCAGGAAAAAGACCAACCCACCCACCCCTTCTAAAAAGCAACCCTCTCGCCCAACAATCCTGCTTACCTTGAAACAGTTCTCATCCTGCATCAACTGCTCGGCTTTGCGCTGATAGGCCGTTTCCACCAGGGAGCGAGAGGGCTGTGAGGTCAGCAGCCCTCCCGTCGCACCGTTGTGGCTCTCCGACAAGTAGAGCTCGGTCACCTGCACGCAGATTTCATCGCTCACTATGTGCTGGAGCTGAAAATTTAAAAAGAGAGAGAGAGCGAGAGAGAGGGAGAAAGAACATTAAGATGCTTTTTTGGGAAGCTCAAGCACCAGGTGCAGCTTTTCCTCAACCGTGCAGAAGCTGCGCCTTAGGCCAGCTGTGCCAGCAGGCAACAGGTCTAGGCAAAAACACCTCCAACGGCTGAACTTCTTACCTCTTTCCCTTGGCCCCGGGGCCATCAGGGCAGGAAGCTGAGCAGAGGCGTTGTCCTGCCCCGCTGCTCTGCTTCCAGCAGCCAGTCTGTGCAGCCATGGGGCGCAGCCCAGCGGTGGCCACAACTTGTCTGGGAAAGGGTTGGGGAGGGCAAGCGAGTGCCTTCCCCTTAAAGGTCCTTGAAGCCATGGAGACTCCCGCTTCTTGCTGGGGCCACGTCAACTTTTGAAGTTGTAGACTTATACAGGCGATAAGCATCCATCTCTGGCACTGCTTTCCCCCTTCTCTCTTTCAACTACTGTGCACACATACACACACACACACACACACACACACCTGTCTGACAATACTCTGGATGAGCTTGTCCATGGTGAAGGCAATGTAAGCGTGAATGGTGAACATGTCGCGCAGCGAGTCCTCGTACTGAGAGGAATCCATGTTGCCGTCTAGGAGATTCCGCACCATGTCCAAGAAAGCAGGGTAGTAGTCTTCCACTTCGATGTCCACTAAAATTTGGGTGGAGGGGTGGGGAGAGGGGGCAGAAGTGGGAGAGAGGGGCAGAACAAAGTCATTAGAAGGACTTGCAAGGGACGCGCCAGCCCTGCCAGTTAGGCGAGCAGAATCCACGGGGAAGCCAGTTTCACTTAACAACGGTGGCCAGAATAGTCGTAAATTGGGGGCAAACTTCACTTAACCACAGACATTTTGGGTCGTAAGACAATGTGGTCGTAAGTCAAGGACTGCCTGTGCTTTTACTAAAAGCCACGCAGATCACAGTAGAGCGCTTGGCTTTTAGTAAAAGCGTCACGTTTTTGGCCACAGAGGGAGCCGAGGGTCTTCCTCAACTAAAGGACCAAGCCTGGGCAGGGCCGAGAGCCCACCTGCGCTGCCCTCCCCCACGGCCGGCCAGCGTCTCCCCCGCCCCAGAGAGCCACTCACTGGGGTCTTTCAAGCGCAGCTGGATGGCCGGAGTGTCACTCTTCTCTCGCTTCACTCCCAGCACTTCCCGCTCCCACTCCCGCTCCCGGCTGTCCACCTCAATCTGCCGCTCCGCCTGGCTGTAGATCCGCAACAGCCGCAGGCACAGGATCTGGTGGAGGCGCAGGAAGATGTACCAGTTGTTGTTGACATAGAAAAGATTGTAGGCCTCGTCCAGGCTGCGCAACTTCTGAGCTGCGGTGCTGCTGAAGAGCAGTTTGGCTTTGGGGGAGTTGCCCCCCACTCCGTTGTGCTTCTTCACCGCCCCCGAGTTCTCGTCCACGTCCATCTCCTCCTCTTCCTCCTCCTCCAGGTCAGAGAGCTCCCCTCGCTGAGCGAAGAGGAGGTCCGGGATGAAGTGGTACATGATCTGCTTGATTTTGTACTTGTCCTCTTTCTGGATGCCCGTCTGACGCTTCACATGGTGGATGATCAGGGAGGCTGCGTCTTCCAGAATCTGCTTGTCCTCGTAAGCCAGGGACAGGTGAGGGCCGGTGTTGTCTTCAGACGTTTGCTCTTGCCTCTGAAAAACCCAGGAAACAAATAAGGCTGGAATATCTAGGGAGATTCTCAGTCATCCAGGTCATCTCGTTTCTCTTTGAAGACGTTTCGCTTCTCCTCCAAGAAGCTTCTTCAGTCTTCAAAGAAAAACAAGGAAGTCCAGTTGCCTCATGAAAAAGCACCTTTGGGATAAATCTGACATAATTCTCAAGTCATTAATTAATTCACATTTAATAGCATAAAAGTAAGCGAACGCATCCTCCCTGTTGCTTTTCAAGTAAGTCTCTCTCTCCCCCTCTCCCTCCCTCTTCTCCTGCTACAAATTCCTGCTGATGGAGAGGAAGGACACCTTCTCTCTGCTAGCTTCTGCTGCTTCCCTCAATTGCCCCAAAGCAAAAGGACAACCTGAGCAGCGTTTCCTCTAGATGTTCTTCAGCGTTCTCATGACTCTTCTTTGAAAAGTCAACGTTGAAGGAAAAATTGGTGGGATTCAACAATGACTAAAAGGAGCTACAACAAATTCTGAAATCCATCAACCAACACCAGGCTCTACAGCAAAGAATGGACATCAGAGGATTCTTGCTAGATCGTGGAATGACTGATGTCCTTTACTGAGCAGAAAAAAAGATCCAATATCTCATGACACTGGATCCCTCAAGTCTGAAACACGCCCTTATCAATTCCAGACCAGATCTCTATTCGGATCCGAGACAAATGTTATGGAACAGTGGAACTGCTTAGATCACTGCAGTGGTGATTTAAGAGAAAACAAGCTCTCCGTTTCTTCCATAAACTGTGGATTACTGCAGGGGTCCCCAACCCCCGGTCCATGGACCGATACCTGGCCACAGTATGCCAACAACCAGTTCGCACAAACAAAGCCCCATCCGCGAGATGCAGGTAGCACACAAAACCACACACTCTCCGGTCCGTGGAAAAACCTTTCTCCATGGAACCGGTCCCTGGTGCCCAAAAGGTTGGGGACCTCTGGCTTCTTGTGCCCCACTATTCTCAACTCTTGAAGCACGGACACCTTCATCTGCCTGTAGCAAATGGAAATAGGACAGAAAGAGGCCCTTTCTGGAGAAGAACTATGGTTGGACATCTTTCAATAATAGATTTATCAGCCAAGGGCCAGTAATGTCATTCCAGTTCCTTTTGGAAGCACGAAGGAATGGAAAGAAGAAAACAGAAGCTACCATTCAATCTCATAAGGAAATTCTACTGAATTTATGATGAAGTACGAAGCCTTCAAAAAGCAGACACCTGGAGCCCCTCCAACAAATTCTGAAGTCCTAAGAACACCGACTACTTTCTTCTTCTCCGCAAGTGGTCAGGGAGGAACCGAACCGGACTCGAAGCGAATGGCCCGAGCGAAGGCAGAGAAAGGAACCTCAAACGCACCTCGTCGTAAATGGTCTCAATCTCACTCAGAAGACTCTTGGATCGCAGGACCTTGGTGTCGTTCTGCTTGAAATTGATGCCCTGATGATCCAGGGATTTCAAATAGTATTTCTCGTTCTGTTCCCGCCACACTTTGTTGAATCCCCTCTGGGCTTCCCGCCATTCCTCTTCTTTCATTTTCAATCTAGGCCGGAAGACCAAAAAAAAAAGAGAGGGGGTGTGAGAGACATCTTTGTTTAGGACCTTGGCCCTTTTATGAATTGTGGACTTCAACTCCCAGAATTCCTGAGCCAGCATGGGGGAACTACGGCCCTTTTATGACTTGGGGACTTCAACTCCCAGAATTCCTGAGCCAGCATGGAGGAACTATGGCCCTTGGCTGGCTCAGGAGTTCTGGGAGTTGAAGTCCACAAGTCATAAAAGAGCCCAGGTTCTCCACCCCTGGTTTAGAACATCCGATGGCTTGATCAGATTCCTCCTGACAGATGTGGGTGAAAATTTCTGGCAATATAAAACCATCCACGTTCTCGTGGTCTCCTTTCCTGGGTAACTGAAGCAGCTTATTTCTACCTAACGTTCCCCTTCCCCACTCTTCCCATTCCTTCCCTGCATCAGAACGGCTGTTTCCAGTATAAACTGAATCCCAGTAGGGTTGAACTTCAAAGGAGAAACTTTAACGGAATTCTCCCAGGTGAGTTGTGAGATTCACCTGTGAGTTCGGGCTTCTGAGATCTACAAAAAAAGGGGGCACGGCCTAACAGATATGCCTAAAATCCAGCTTTGTGAACCTGGCACCAGCCAGATGTGTAAACATCACAATTTATCTTGTTCTCAACCAGCCAGGCTGACGTAGCTGAAGATCCCAGGTTGAAAAAAAAAACCCAGCCAATGCTGGCCTTCTCAGTTATCAAGCCATGTTTTAGATCAGTGTTTCTCAACCTGCCAACTTTAAGACAGTAGACGTAGGTTGAAGTCCACCCAAGGTTGAAAAACACTGGTTTTAGAGACACCTTTGCTTTGGGATAGTTAGAAAATCTCAGTTCCTCTGGAATCAGATGGCTAATCATGGCTAGATGATAAATTACATCAATGCTTGGCCAGATGTAATGGCTCCTAGTCTTTCTCAACTTTGAAAGGCATCTACAGCTTTGAATGTGGATGTCCTGAGGATCACCCCATCCTACATCTACCTCAACCCCAAGAACTGAGATGCGACAGGCCACCATAGATCAGCGGTTCTCAACCTATGGGTCGCGACCCCAGTTGGGGTCGATCGACCATTTTTCGGGGGTCGCCAAAAGTGGCGATCTGCCATTTTTCGCGCAGCCGCGCATGCGTGCTGTGCATGGGGGCAGCCCCGCGCATGCGCGCTGTGCATAGGGGCGGCGCCGTGCATGCGCGCTGCACATGGGGGGCCACGCATGCACGCTGCACATGGGGGCGCCACGCACATGGGGCGCCACGCATGCGCGCTGCACATGGGGACGGCGCCGCGCATGCGCGCCGCGCGTGGGGCCCCACCCCCATGTGCGCGGCGCCACGCATGCGCAGAACATTTGTGTGACGGGGGTCGCCGTCACACAAACGTTGAGAAGCACTGCCATAGATGATTCCAGACCTCAGAAGAACATCAACGCTTGCCTAGCGCTTTTCTTTTGACCCTGAAACCTTTCAACGTTCATTTCCGTTCGGTTCGAACGTTCGTCTTTACTTCCCCGATGACCGGATGGATACCTTTTCAACACAATGGGGACGGCGACGGCTGGATTTTTCCGAAGGCCATCGATGATGTCGGCAGCTTTGTCTGCGTATATCCTCTGCAGAGCTTTGCGGTGGATGACTTCGGACGAGCCCCCCAAGGTGTTGTCGAGACGGTATTTGGCTTGCTCTTCCGCCGATAAGCGGGAGAGTTTCTTCTGTATCGTTTCCAAGACCCGGATGGTGGCTAGGTTGGTCTCCAAGACCACATCCAGCTGAGAAAGGGAAAAAAAAAAAGCTCAATTAGCCAGGCTAAGGAAATGAGCTCATAACGCAAGCTAACTATCTGACTTGGGAAAATTCCACAGCATCGCAGGAAAAGGCTGCATTTCAACTTCCCAAGTGGGATTTGATTTCAAATATACAGGGAGTCCTTGATTTACCACCTTTCATTTTGTGACTGTTCCTGGGAAAAGTGACTGATGGCCACTTCCCCACACTTACGACCACTGCGGCCTCTCCCTGGTCACGTGACCAAAGTTCAGAGGCTTGACAACTGACTCCTATTTATGACGGGTCTCAGTGTCCCGGTGTGTGTGTGTGTGTGACGTGTTCCCTTTTTTGACCTCATGACAAGCAAAAGTCCATGGGGAAGCAGCCAGGTTGGCTTAACGACCCTGTGACTGACTTAACATGTGCGATGATTCACTTGGCGAGGAAAGTCATCCGATGGGGCCAAATTCACTTAAGGACTGTCTGGCTTAGTGGCAGAAATTTGCGCTCGACTGTGGTCGCTAATCCAAGGACTGCTTGTAGCCGGGAGCTGTCAAAATTGGGGAATGCCGCCTGATGCCGATTCTTCCAGTTGCTAATACTTTTATTTGCCATCTGAGTCTCTGATAACCGTACCGGGAAATTTAAGGCCCTACCTCAAACCGCTCGTCCTCGCATCGGTAGATGTGCTCTTCGTACTGAGTCTTCTTCGAGCTCACAAACGTAGAATCTTCGGACCAGGATGGGAAGGAGACCCAGGTGTCGTTCAAAACCTAAGCAGCGGAGAAAGAAAAAAGAGGGTTACTGCCAACAAGATAAAACGTTATTCTGGCAGCTATGGAAAAAGGCTGATCGGACTGCAGAGAGGACATTCCTGACTCCTCTCCGGTTAGGTCTGAAAATCATCAGGAAATATCACAAGGGAATGGTCTGCTCTACAAGGGCGCCCCCTTGCGGGTGAAAAAAGGATTGCTGCTTCCTGAGATACTACAGGAATACTATTAGCACATCCCGTAGTGCAGAGGTCCCCAACCTTTTGGGCACCAGGGACCGGTCCGTGGAGAAAGGTTTTTCCATGGACTGGAAAGTGCTTTGGTTTGTGTGCTGCCTGCACCCCCCAGATGGGGTTTTGCTTGTTTGTATGAATTGGTTGCAGGCATAATGCAGGCTGGTACTGGTCCACGGACCAGGGGTTGGGGACCCCTGCCATAGTGGGCCAGGCTTTAAAAAGGGAATTTTAAGCCCAACCTGATAATGCATTCAATAAAGACCTCATGTTATGGGTATCCCCCACGGAAGGAACTTCACATTCATGGAGAGATTTAATCCTTTTCACTGGTCATTTTTAAGTCTCTTGGGTATCCTGCTGGTCTTCTCCACGTCTTCCCCGGATAAGTTTCAGACTCTTGGCTCTTCCTTTCATCGGTTCCACTCAGCTTAGTAATGGAGCCCATGGGATACATGAAAAAGGGAAGACGTGGTAATATCCATACAGGGAGTCCTCAGCTTATGACCATTTGTTCAGCGACCATTTAAACTTACAACGGAGCTGAACAAGGGGACCTGGCCACTGAAGTGTCCTGCGATCACATGATCACAATTTCCGACACTCCCTGCCGGCTTCCTACGAAGTCAATGGGGAAGACGGCAGGAAATCAGAAGTCTCGAGTCAAGCGAGGTCCTTGCGTAACTACACCACCAGGACTGCTGTAACTGCTATGCTAAGCAGCATGGTCAAATGCTGTAACTAAGCAACTGTGTTGCTTAGTTACAGCAATTCCAGTCCCAATGGCTGTCATAAACCAATAATTACCTGTAATTATTTGGGGGGGAGGGGGGAAGAATCCCTGGAGGCCATGTCACTCTTGCTAGGTTTCAGCAGCATCCCCATCCTCAAAGGGGGGGGGGGGAGATGGCCAGCTTACCTCCCTGCACAACGGTGTCCGGCCTGTGCATTTGGGCTGCTGGTAACTTTTAGGCAAGGCTCGGTAGCTGGAGCCCAGCCGTTTGCACGAAGCATAGTCTATCTCCATCGCTATCCCCTCGGTAGCTCGCTCCTTCGGGAAGCTCTCCAGATGTGCGGATTCTTTGTAGCCCAGGAAATTTTTAAACCAAGTGAACAACTCGGGGAATTTTCTGAAAAAGAACGAAATGAAAACCAATGCAGTTCGAATACACTAGCTTAGCGTTGCTGCGGCAGAGAGATTTTTACGCTTCTTAGTGAGATTTAAACTTTTAATGGGCTGTTAATGATCTTATACAGGGAAAGATGCAACCTCTGCCTATTTAAAACATTCCTCCCTTCACCTTCTGCCGTGAAATTTGCTGTTCTGGTACCAACAGACTTTGCCAATAGTTGGGAAAGAAATATCTCTACTCCTTGAACTCTGAGCTGGCTGGCAGAGGGAACAAGCATGATGCTCTCTGCCTGTTAATTTATGTATTATTTATTTATTAAATTTACCCCCTGCCCATTTCACTATCCAAGCAACTTTAGGCAGCTTATTTTCAGTTCTTCGCTGTATGTCGTCTGTCCCACAAGGGAGCACATTAAAGGGCCAGTTAGTTAAGTCCGCTTACCCCAGAAATGGAGAAACCAGCTGTACGAGCTCAGCTCGGGAAATGACCTCCTGATTGAAAATGACGAGGCAGCGGAGGAAATTCTCGTAGGCCTCTGTGCTACGCAGCGCCTTGCGGACCTGAACGGTGGGATCGGAAGAGAAAAAGAAGGACGAGAAAGTGGGAAAAGAGATGATGAGCCTCTCCCGCAAAGGAACAATTCAATCCTCTCCTATTAGCACAATTCTAAGCTCATCAACCAACAGTCACGACGTACGTGGAGCTGGGAAATGGGTCTATTTATTGCAGGGAGAGCCAAAGGGCAAGGAGGAACGCATCACGACCCAAGCTACAATCCCTTGTGGACCCCAGATAACCCCCTACATGCAGTAACCGTTGAACAGCTGAAAAATGTCATAAAACATAAAAGTCAACTTCTGTCTTACAAATAATGTTCGACTTACAACAACTGAGATAAGAATTTCCTTTGCTAAGCAAGGCAAACAGGTTTTATCCGCGCTCTTACCTTGTCAAAGAACAGAGACTCTGTCCCATGTTTGCCAGCTTCTGCAAAGGATGGGTCCTTCAAATTAAGCTTTGGTTTCTTCTGGAGAGAGAAAGCAAGCACCCAAATAACCCCCCCCCAAAAAGAATAAATAAGTGACATCTACCACAACACATTTTAAATTTGTAGTTAAACAACAGGAGAGGAATAACTGCACAGTTATCAATACCACTTTGATAGGACAAGAGTTTGTTAATTAAGGCAGGCTAAAGCTGTTAATTAAGGCTGAGGAATTCTGGGAGTTGAAGTCCATAAGTTGTAAAGTTGCCATGGTTGGAGACCCCCGAATTAAGGGACGCGAAATTTGAATGACAGGGGTTATAGTTCTTTTCCTTGGGAAATATGGAATAATTACGTAATCAATTTAAATTTAGATTATTATCCAGGCAGACTAAACATGGACTTAAAAAGAAACTGCAGTTGTAGATCAGTAGTTCCCTAATTGACTCAGGGTTACATCTTTTTCTCATTTCCTTTTCCAGGGCCAGACCAGACCTGAACGATTAAGAAATTAAGTTTCTGGTGTGCCTCATGTAGCACAGTCTATCCTACTGAAATTCTTAATTCAATAACATCAGTAAAATGGGAAAGTGCTGTAGAAAATATAGTTTTATAGCATTAAAGATCCCTTAGGTGTTCTTAACTAGTTCCTAAAATTAAAGCACTATATTATTATTGGGAGAAGATCAGGATGGAACATTAGCAGGTAGCATATTGTTTTTATTTGCTAAGCGCGTATGGCCAACTACTGTGCAATTGCCACCAACTGCAGCCTTGAGGTGAAAGTGGTAACGGAGGGTCTCACCTTCACTGGTGGGGTCACCCCCGTGGTGGCGTGCCTCCGGAGTTGGCAGCCGTTCTGATTGGGCCTCTGCTGCTTGCTGTTGAGCTGGGGTTTCTTAATGGTGCCTCCGTGATCGTTTCTCACGGACTCCACTTTCTCGGCAGTGGTCTTGCTCAAGAGCTGATCGGAAAGAACCACAAACAAGGTTGTGATGAGAACATGTAAAAATGTTTCACAAGAATTAACCAGTTAAGGGGCTATGAATACAGGCCACCTGAAGATAAAAATGATTTTTGACCTTAGGGTCACGTTCTGCTCAAATCATATACAGATACTCCTTGAGTTACGACTGTAAAGGAGCTGGCCCATCACAGTTGTGGGTCCAGGTTACTTGAGGGACCGTCTCACCCCAATGGGAATGGCCTGCCCCACGTATGCCAACAGAGGCAGCTTGCTGTGGGTCCCGTCAGCCTGATTATTTTGGCTGGCCCTTGCGTCCAGGAGGAGGGCCTTCTCTGCTGTGGCTCCTGCCCTCTGAAACATCCAGCCCCCTCAATGTGAGGTTGGCCCCAACCCTCCTATCCTTTTGTAAGGCCCTAAAGACCTGGCTCTGCCCATTGGCTTGAGGCCCAATGGGGAAACAGCACAGTGGAAGTGGCTGATTGGGTAATAACAGATCCCACCTCCCCCCTACTCCGCCCCGTCCTCCCCACATGTTCTTTGGTTTTAATTTATTTACGTTTTAATGTAGATCTATCTTTTATGACTGTAAGCTGCCCAGTTACCTTTTGGAAAGAGGAGCAGCCCAATCAATTTTACCAATATACTAAAATAAAATAAAATAAACTTGTGATGGTCTAAATGGGATGACTCATGGGACCGATCCAATTTTACAATCTTTTTTTTGTTTTGCAGCGGTCATTAAACAAGCGTCTCGGGCTGCTAAATGAACCCAGGGTTCACCCGGAGGTGGTTTGCCGGGAACTGGAAGTCAATGCAAGTTGTCAGATTAGAGATCACTCACAACCGAGCTGTTTGCGTCTGGCAAGAACTGCCCAAATTCGGAGAGCAAGTCCTCCTGGTTCTTAAAGAGGCGTGCCACCTGGGCATAGACTTCCTGTTCAGTCAACGCCGGGGTGTAGTTCCCGCCGGCTTCCTTGGCATTTCGCTGTTCTTTCTGTTAGGAGACAGAGGAGGAAGGTTCAAGAAAGAAAAAAAAAGAAAGGAAGGAAAGAAAGAAAGAAAGAAAGAAAGAAAGAAAGAAAGAAAGAAAGAAAGAAAGAAAGAAAGAAAGAAAGAAAGACTTTAAGGAGCTGCCCTTCGTCCATTTCTGCTCTCTGAGCCTTAAAAAAATATTTTTTTAAAAAATGAGGAACCCCCCCCCCCCGATTTCAAAAGAAGAGTTGCTGAAAAAGACATTGGAGGCGGTTTGTGCTTTGCCCCAAAGTTGTCACCCAAAATCGGACACCGGAGAGGCCAATCACCTCTCCTTAGCTCCACCTGCATCTATTTCAGGGTTTCTTTTACACTTAATGGACAAAGCTTCCCTCTTGCAGCAGAGAAGCAAATTCCAACTATTTATCGCCAAGCAGGCGTTACTCTCTCTCCCACTGCCCATTGACAAAACTCCTCCTGCTTTGCCAAAAAAAAAATCTTCTGCTCAACACACACACACACACACAAACACAGCTCTCCAATTTCAGAGTAAACCTCAGAAGGAACAGCTGGCTGACTCACCTGATAGGTGTGGAGGATCTCCAAGAAAGCCTTATAAATGTCCGGCTGCCCTTGGAAACGGTTCTTGATCTTGTTGACGTAGTTGATGGCGTGATTGAACTCGACCGGCTGATTGTTCTGCAGGGACGGGGTCGTCCCCAGAGAGATTGTCACGGGCGTGTGGGGCTGGACCGGCGGAGAACGAGGCGACGCGTAGGGGACGGGAGGGGCCTGCTGGCTGGTGGGCGTGTGCGCCTGTAGCTGGGAGGGCTAGAAAAGCAGAGCCGAACGGTTAGGGTGGCTTTGGGCCAGAGGGATGTAACTGCAGGCAGCCCCCCACTTATGACCATCTGCTTAGCATCCATTTCAAGTTACAAGGACACTAAAAAAAAAAAAAAACTGACTTAGGACCGGTCCTCACATTTAAGACCACTGCAGCACCTCCAGGGTCAGGTGATCAGAATTAAGTTGCTTGGCAAGCGGCATCTACAGGTAATCCTCGATTTACAACAATTTGCTTAGTGACTGAAGTTAAACTGGCATTGAAAAAAGTGACTTGTGACCAGTTTTCACACCTAGGACTATTGCAGCATGCCTGTAGTCACGTGATCAGAATTCGGACATCGGGTGACTCATATTATGACAGCCACAGTGTCCTGGGGGGGGGGTGTCACCTGATCCCCTTTTGTGACCTTCTGACCAGCAAAGTCCACGGGGGAAGCCAGGCTCACTTAACGACCATGTTATTGATTTAACCAATGCAGTGATTTGCTTAACAACTGTGGCAACAAAGTGTCCTCAAACAGGGCAAAATTCACTTTAGCAAACGTCTCACTTAGCAACAGAAATCTGGGCCTCAACTGTGGTCGTAAGTCAAGGACCACCTGCAAAGGAAATTCTAGTTCCAACCGGGGTCGTATGCTGAGGACTTCCTGTAAATCAGGGGTGTCAAACTCGTTGCATCACATGACGTGTTGCAACATATCGTGACTTTTTCCCCTGGCTGGAGCCGGGATGGATGTGGCTTCTGTGGCCAGCAGTTTGACACCTCAGCTGTTTTGTAAACTCCACCCTTAAATGTCATTTCTTAGGGCCTTCGCCTGTCCTTCAAGAGCACTTCCTGCTTGGGCAGGGGGTTGGACTAGATGACCTACAAGGTCCTTTCCAACTGTTGTTCTATTCCAGTGATGGTGAACCTTTTAGAGACTGAGTGCCCAAACTGCACCCCCAAAACCCACTTATGCATCGTCGTGTGCCGGGTGGATGCCACTGGCTGGGCGTGGCCCATTGGGTGGGCGTGACTGCAGTGGTAATGGCAGACTGGTTGGGACTAAAAAGTTCAATCAATCAATTCCAACTTTGCAAGATCTTTTTTTTTCCTGCGAGAAGTTGAAATTGATTAACTGATTGAACTTTTTTTTTTTTGCACACGGCGGAGGCCTCAAGCGAAAAGGTTTTATAAAACCCAGCTGAAGGCCTAGGACTAGGGTGATGGCACCCATGCCCACAGAGAGGGCCCTGAGTGCTACCTCTGGCACCCGTGCCGTAGGTTCACCACCACTGTTCTATTCCATATTCTATTCTACTTTCCATTCCATTCCATTCTTTCATCAGCAGCTCCGATGCTCAGAAACCCTCGTGGCTTGAGCTCCTGCCTTCCCGTTCCTAAGCCAAGCCCGCCTATTTAGCTTGCGCTGACCTTGCTGATCTTGGCGGGTGGCGGCTGCGGTGCTGGCTGTGCTGGGGTGGGAGCAGATTGTGCCGAGGGCTGAGACGGGTGCTGGGGCTGCGGCGGGGGCTGTGGCTGGAGACCATGGGCTGGGATTTGATGCACCTGCCCCGGGGTGGTTACGTTCACCATGTCGTTGGTCTGGACTTCGATTTTATAGCCGGGAGGCAGGAAGGTGTTGAAACCCATGATCAAATCTGGGTGGCCTTTGAAGAGCTGAGAGACGCGGCTGATCACCCCTGGAGTGTCGATGCTGCGCAGGAAGCCAGAGGAAGGAAAAGAAAGAGGTCAGACACCTGGCACAAATTCCGACATGGGTAAAGACAAGCTGTATTCAGATGCATCCCTTATGGCAGTGTTTCCCAAACTTGACCATTTTAAGGCATGAGGACTTCAACTCCCAGAATTCCACAGCCAGCAACGCTGGCTGTGGAATTCTGGGAGTTGGAAGTCCTCATGCCTTAAAATGGTCAAGTTTGGGAAACACTGCCTTATGGCCACAAGCCCACTAGATTCTATAGTCCGCCACAGAGGAAAATAACTACAGGAAAACTTAGACAGACATTAGCGTTTGGGGATAAAAGACAGAATTATTATAAGACCAGTCAAGTTTTATGCATTAGACTACATTTATGTTCACTACTGTTCACTGAACAAGCCGTTAACAGTTGGATTCCCATCAAATGAAGGAAAATAAAAACCAACGTAGACAAGCAGCCATTCTGTATACCTTTGAGATTTAAACTCCTTCATTATGTCCAAGAAGTCATTGTAGACTTGAGGCTGGCTACCAAATTGCAGCTTCACCTGGTCAAGGTAGGAAAGAGCGTCTTCCACCTGCAGCCAAAATAACCCATGTTAAAAACATCCCTTTCCAACAACATTTCATCTCCACGCTTTCAAGGGTAAACTTGGTCCAGATATTAGCAATAGAATATTGATAAACGTGAACCTTATTTAAATGTTCAAAACTGAACTGAAGGCCTAAAAACATTTATGAAGCAGTAAGTTCCCAACAAATTTTAAGTAAAAGAATTGAACTCCCGTGGGATCAGGAAGACTGGTTTGGCTGATAAAAAAGAAATGAGCTGTAATAAACTTAAATTTAAAAGGTTAATTTCAATTTAAATCTATTATTAGATTAAAAGGAATGGTTCCGAGGTATTTTACTGTTCTCCTAGAGCAGGGGTAGGCAACCTTGGCTCTTTTTATGACTCATGGACTTCAACTCCCAGAATTCCTGAGCCAGCCATGGGAGTTGAAGTTCATGAGTCATAAAAAAGCCAAAGTTGCCTATCCCTGTCCTAGAAATACACCCTATTCAAAGCATTCAGAACTGACTTCACTTCCAAAGCTTTAATGCTTTTTGCACCGCTCAGCACAAAGCGTTTAGGAAAATGATCAAGTGATTAAATGTTAAGCTAAACACAAAGTCTTCCAAAGCTGTTAGCAGCCAAAGCAGCAATTTCATTTTCTACACCACTGAGGATGGAAGGAGGAGTGGAGTGAATCAACACTGCTGTGTCTTTACTGGTTTCCCACCGAAAAGTATGAAGAGGTTAGAATCTAAAAGTGGAGCACATAAACGAATAAACCAACAAATATATCCAATGTGGTTTTGTGTGTGTGTGGGGGGGGGAGGATAAAACCAACTCATCCAAAAAGCACAAACAGTTCACCTGTGAACAAAAGGCACAATCGCCACGTATCAAAACGCAGCTCAACACACCTGCACAAAAACCACGGAATTTCTTTTTACGGCTGAGTTTGACGATGCTTCATGCGCCCCTGGCCCCTCCGGCCGGACTCACCTTCAGCCTCTGGAACTGCTGCTGCCCCTGGACTGGCGCTGCTGGTGGAGTTGGGTGAGCATGGCTTTGCGCCACTTGGCTCCCATGGGGCTGGACAGGGGTGGGGTGGTGGTGCCCGCTGTGGACGGTGGCTAAGGTGGGTCCATGGCTGTTGGAACTCTGGGGAACCGTGGACACCTGGTGAGGCGGAGGGAAGAAAAGCCGTGGAGCTTACAGACCAGCAGGACCTCGCCCACGTTCACACAAGGGCAAGGAATCCTTCTTTCAGTGGAGGCAAAAAAAATAAAATAAAAATCTGGGTGATGCTACTAGCTGAACCGTCTCAAAAAAAAAAAAAATCTAACTTATGACTCACTTAACTGAGCTGTTCAGTGAGTTTTGCCTCTGCTTTACGACCTTTCTGACCACAGCTATTAAGTGAATCGGGGCAGTGGTTCAGCTGGGTCACACAGTTGTTAAGCGAATTTGGCTTCCCTGTGGACTCCGCTGGTTGGAAGGCCGTAAAAAGGGAGGCTGCAACCGTCGTAAATGTGAGCCGGCGGACAAGCCCCCAAACTTTGATCCCATGACCGGGGGGGGGGGGGAATGCTGCAACGGTTATGTTAAAAAATGGTGATAGCTCACTTTTTTCGGTGCCGTCGTAACTTTGAACGGTCACTAAATAAACTGTTGTTAAGGCGAGGACTATGTGTATTATCTTGAGCAGGGATCTCCAAGCTCAGCAACTTTAAGCCTCGTGGACTTCAACTCCCAGAATTGTGGTTTAGAAGGTCCAGGCCCTTTTACATCACTACAAGCCTCCTTGTTTGCTATGGCCCCTGTGCTCATAGGAATTCAGGGAACTGCAACGATTGTGTAACTAAAGTGTCTGCTTCCGACTAAGAGCGCAAGAATTTCTCAAAGGCAGGAGAACAAACACCACTTTTCACTGTTGTGCAGCTTCTTCTCCCAGGAGTCACTTCAGCTCTTATCTGGCAGCCCCTCTCTTACCTGGTAGCTGGGAGTGACCGAGTACTGGATCCCGGTAGCGGATTGCATGGTCTCCGAAACAGATTCATATACAGGGGGGGCCGGAGCGAGCACGCGATGTTGGTGCTGGAAGGGTTCGGCGCTGCTGGCAATGCGTCTCTGCTGGGACGCATAGACGGGCGATTCCTGTTCCTCCACTCGCCGCTTCATTCTGAATTCATGCTCAGGAAAGCGCTACGAATCCTGCGGAGAGACGGAAAGGGATCAAACAGGCCTCGACTTAACGGCCAGAACTGAGCCCAAACTTTCTGTCGCTAAGGGAGAAAGTTATTAAGGGAGCTTTGCCACGTTTTACCACCTTTCTTGCCACAGTTGTTAAGTGAATCACTGCAGTTAATAGCAGTAGCACAGACTTATATACCGCTTCCCAGTACTTTACAGCCCCGTCTAAACGGTTTATAGCCGTGATGGCCAACCTATGGCATGCGTGCCACAGGTGGCACGCAGAGCCCTCTCTGTGGGCACGTGCGCCTTCGCCCGAGTCCTAGGCCTTCATCTGGGTTTTATAAAACCTTTTCGTTTTAGGCCTCTGTCACCGTGTGCAAAAAAAAAAAAAAAAAGGTTCAATCAATCAATTTCAACTTCTCTCAGGGAAAAAAAAGATCTCACAAAGTTGGAATTGATTGACTGAACTTTTTAGTTTCACCCAGTCTTCTGTTGCCACCGCAGCCATGCCCACCTAGCACTTGACGATACATAAGTGGGTTTGGGGCACTTGGTCTCTAAAGGTTTCGCCATCACTGGTTTATAGTCAGCATATGGCCACCAACAATCTGGGACCTCATTTTACTGAGCTCGGAAAGATGAGAGGCTGAGTCAACCTTGAGCCCTCAGGATCGAACTCCTGGCTGTGGGCAGAGTCTGCCTACAATGCTGCATTCTAACCACTGTGCCACCAGATATACAGATAGAGGATATATGGATGGATGGATCAGTAGATATCAATAGCACTTATATACCCCTTCACAGTGCTTTACAGCCCTCTCTAAGCAATTTACAGAGTCAGCATCTTGCTCCCCCAAACAGTCTGGGTCCTCATTTTACCGACCTCGGAAGGAAGGAAGGCTGTGTCCACCTTCAGCTGGTGAGAATCGAATTGCCGAACTACTGGCAGTCAGCAGAATTAGCCTGCAGTACTGCACTTTAACCACTGCACCACCACGGCTCTTAAATTAGTAATTAGTTGAACTAGTAACACAGTTGTTAAGTGAGTTCCCACATTGACTTTGCTTGTCAGAAGGTCGCAAAAGGGGATCACCTGACCCCAGGACATTGCAACCGTCATCAATTTGAGCCAGTTGCCAAGCGTCCGAATGTTGATCATGTGACCACAGGGACACTGCGATGATCGCAAGTGTGAAAAATGGTCATGACTGTTGTAACTTCAAACGGTCATTAAACAAAAGGTTCTAAGTCAAGGACTACCTGGAAAGGCAATCAACCACCCCCTCTCAGCCTTAAATGATCTAAGTCAGGGGTAGGCATCCTTGGCTCTTTTATGACTCGTGGACCTCAACTCCCAGCTATGCTGGCTCAGGAATTCTGGGAGTTGAGGTCCACGAGTCATAAAAGAGCCAAGATTGCCTACCCCTGATCTAAGTGAAGGGTGTCCATCCTTTGCAACTTTTAAGACCTGTGGACTCCAACTTCCAGAATCAAATATATATTTTAAATATATCTCGATCATAATCTGCAGCATCTAAGAACCCCTGTGGCTCAAGAGGCTAAACGGGAGTGAATTAAGTAATGCATCATCTTCCCTTGGCGCAGTGTTTCTCAGCCTTGACAATTTTAAGCCATGTGGACTTCAACTCCTAGAATTCCACAGCCAGCAATGCTGGCTGTGGAATTCTGGGAGTTGAAGTCCACATGCCTTAAAATTGTCAAGGTTGAGAAACACTGCGCTTGGCGTATTAATTCTGAAACATGTCAGAAGAGAGAGAGCGAGAGAGAGCACTAATTGCATCTAAAGCATTTATTGTACGCTGTACTGGCACCACAGTTGCATGAATGAGTCACTTGGATTCAGCAGCAGAGCAGCATAGTAAATATCCTCCCATGCTTTTGCTCCCAACGAAACACACACCTTGCGCGTGCTTTGAAGCAGCTGCTAGTGAACTGCCCACAGGATTAGGCAGACAGAGCTGCTGGAAAGGATACTGAAGAATTAGAAACGCTTTTCTCTTTTGACACCAGCCCCTGTCCCTCTGGCCTCCTTAAACTTGCTTGCCAGAATACAAATGTATTAAATGAGATGGTTTCCCCCCCCATCCTTCACACCCTCAAATCAAATCGGTGCCTGCCGAAGCCAACATCTGCCTTTGATTACTATCAGTTTTTATTTATAGAACAGAAAAGATACTTTGGTCTAATTAACATACGTGTACCCGTGCTTAAACCCCAAAGTCTGCAGATCTGTGTTACATGCATGATCATCCCGTTTAAGGTTGACTGAGGTTACCAATTTGCCTTCTGCAGCACCTAAAATGAAAGTATTTAAGGAGTTAAGATATTAATTCCTTCTATGAGGACTGTGCTTTTGTCTTTCTGCCTGCGGTGAAGATGAATTATACAAACGTACGGGCATTTCATTGCAATAATTGAACATGTTTAATGAGCCACTGAACACATGAAAATTAATCCATGAAAATATACCTGAAGAATGCATTTCACATCAAAAGACGAACCTTCACCAGTAAGGGGGAAATTGAAGATGCTGAGACTGTAAGTCCATACATCTTAAAGTTGCCAAGCTTGGAGGAGGGGGGAACACTAGACATATTTAACAATAGTTCAATGTATCTATTGATCCAATACATTTGGGATGCCACAGGTTGGAAAAAAGCTGGATTATGACATCAATCCGTGAAATACATATTATTAATAAAGGCATGAACTAATTTTATTGTTGATGCATCAGACTGGTTGAGAAGCTCACTGAAACAATAAAGGATCTGATACCTGACAGAATTATATTTTACGATGTACTGGAAGGCGTAAAATATAATCCAGTAAAAATTGGAAATTCAGAATGCAACTTTTTTTCAAGATCTAAAAAGCTTCTGTCCAACAACTCTTCACCTGCCATAAAGTGTGTAATGTAAGTGACATCTAAGTATAGTTCCTAGAGTTTTGAGTTCGTAATTACATAGCCTTTTGAATTAAAAAAATATTCTGTGACTAGCATCCTATCTTTATCCCACTATATCAAGAGATTTGCATCTAAGTATTTTACACTAAACCAAAACATTGCTCACGTCTGATTTAGTCAAACATAGCTACCGTGGTTTATAAAACCCAGTTGGTGTTTTTAGTTCAAAATATGAACATATAAATTATTAAAATTGATATACTTATGCAAACCCAACAGTTTGTCAGATGATCAAAGCCATTTTTTCTTGGTATCCAAGCAGCAAAATAAATAAAATGAAAAAGAAAAACAAATAAAATGAAACTTTAGCCCCAAGGAACTATAAATACTACTGCATCATGATGGCAAACCAAACATAAAGGAATCTTAACAACATTACAAAAGACTTTGCAAATAGATCCTGCACATTTAAGTAGCAATGCAGAATAAAACATGAAAAAAAATCTCAGATTTCTCAACGAAAAAAAAAATTAGCTCAGTTAAAAAAACGAAACCAAACCCACAATCTTATAACAGAGAGAAATATTAGGTGCTCGCTCATCCATGCTAAGCTAGCTATCTATTTCTGACCAGGGGATTAATTAAGCTTTGCATTCCTAAAATAGGAAATAAACAAGAGGAAAAGGTTCGCCAGCCACTTGCCCTCACAATTTCATACCACGAACAACTATTATATTTAAACAGCCTCTCACAAACGCTGCGCACTGAATCATTCCATTTAAAGCACACTCAAGAGGAGACTTAATAGGAGTAAATCCCATTTTAGCACACCCTGGTGTCTGACCGAGGACTGCCTGTTGGTGTGGCGATATGGAGCATCTGAGGACAGAAAGCCCAGTAGAGAGAGAAGGCAGTGAAACCAGATTCAAAGCAACTGGCTGAAGAGCAAGGAGCCAATATGCAAAAGTCCACTGAGGTCTCACAAGTGTGTCCCCATACACTGCACTACGCAAGAGCATCTGGACTGACACCACATCCTCAGAGATTTCTCCAACAGACACAGGGATGCTGCATTCATCACTTCTGCTTGCAATTCGGTGCTCAGGTTAGAACTGACCAATCATTTCCCCTCCCTGTCAGTGATGTGCCCCCCCCCAGCACTGGATACCTGAAGAGCAGCATATAAAATGCAGCCACCAAAGTAAAAACTGAAATAATCGAAGGAAGAATGGTGGATCCAGAGGCTGGATAACCCATCTCTCAAGGTGTTTTAGGAGGAGTGGATTCCGGCGCCGCTGAGAGGGTGGGATCAGACTGCAGTGTTTCTCAAAAGTTGGCAACTTTTAGGATATATGGATTTCAATTCCCAGAATTCCCCAGCCAGCTGGGGGACAATTCTGGGAATTGAAGTCCACAAATCTTCAAAGTTGTCAGGGTTGAAAGCATCCTATGGGTTATAAGCTCTGAGCAGTTTTGGGAATTGAACTCCCCCACATCTTGAAGACACTGGCTGGGGAATTCTGGGAATTGAAGTCTCCCTGTCTTAAAGCCACCAACTTCTTCAGGAAAGACCAGATTAGAGGGTCTCTAAGATCCCTTCCATTTACAAAGTGCAATAAGACAATCCTTAGATCCCCCGCCTTGAATATCCTACATTAATTTCTCTTTGCTGCCCCAACAATTAAGGAAGATTCCGCGCGCGTGCGCATATACACACACACACACACACACGTGTTCCATCCTTTCAGAAACACCCAGCTTCTCAGCCAAGTGTGTTTGTGTTCAACAGCACAGGATGGAATTAGCAGGCGGTGATGGAAGTGAGGAAGCCCTGGAAGGACGACCCCCCCCAGCTGCAATGGGCAAGGGGGCAGATTTGGGGCACAGCAGCCTTCCTCTCACTCTCTTTATTTAACATAGAGCAGTGATGGCGAACCTTTTAGAGACCGAGTGCCCAAACATCAACCCAAAACCTACTTATGTATTGCTGGGTGCCGGGTGGGCGTGGCCCGCTAGGTGGGCATGGCTACAGTGATCATGGCAGATGGGTGGGAATGGCCAGGGTAGGCATGGCCCGGCAGATGGGGGAGATCCAGGGGTCTCTGGCAGGTGGGACAGTGAGCAGGAGGCTGGTTCTTGTGGGGTGAGGCGAGGCCGGGCAGGGGTGCCATGTTGCAGGGCAAGGCGAGGCAGGGGCCAGGGTGGCTGCTGCCTGAAACCATCGGCCCCTGCACACAGAGGCCAGCAAGTGCATGGGTGCTGGGATGCATCTGGCCATGTGGGACCACGGCGAGTTAGCGGGCGGCTGGTTGAAGAGGACGGTTGCCATCTCCGGGACATGGCACACGTGCCCACAGAGAGAGCTCTGAGTGCCGCCACTGGCACACGTGCCATAGGTTCGCCACTACTGACATATAGCATCTACAGAGTTCGTGCAATCACTGATACACAGTCTGAATGAAGCGTCAGTATATTTATCCTCAACTTACAACTGTTCATTTAGTGACCAAAATTACAACGGCACTTTATGAAGTGATTTCGGATCGTTTTTCACACTTATGACCATTGCAGCATCTCCATGGTCACGTGATCAAAATTCGGATGCTTGGCAACCAACACACATTTATGACGGTTGCAGTGTCCCGGGGTGTGTGTGTGTGCATATGTGTGTCACCTGACTCTCTTTTACGACTTCCTCACAAGCCATGTCAATGGAGAAGCAGACTCGCTCAACAACCCTGTTGCTAATTTAAAGAACTGCAGTGATTCATTTAACAGCTCTGCCAAGAAAGGTCGTAAAATGGGTCAAAACTCACTTAACGAGTGTCTAGCTTAGCAGTGGAAATGATTGGGCTCCATTGTGGGTCTAACTTGAGGACCACCTGTGTGTGTGTGTGTGTGTGTGTGTGTGTATGTGTGTATAAATATATATATAATATAATATATATGTGGACAATACTATAGAGGAGATATTAAATTAAAATAAAACCATAATAAAATCACCATGGAATCGCAATGGGCCAGATGTTGTAATTCGGTATTTAAGGAAACTGACCAGCTGGGGCTCTCCAGATGTGCTGGACCTTGGCTGCCCCCCCAATTAGCCTAAAACGGGGAGAAAAGGGGGGCAAGGGCGATGCTGCCAGGGGGAGGGCTAAAGAACCCCCATCAAAGAACGGAACCCCCCCACATCTGGAGCCGCAGCCCCCGCCCCAAACGCCACGGGGGGGGGAGGAAAGAGGCCTCGCAGCACTCCGCAGGAACCGCGCCCCGGCTGGGGATGATGGGCCGGAGGAGCCCGCCCGCGTCGGCGGCAGGAGGGACCGGCTCGGCCCCGCCCCTCCGCGTCGCCGGGGAGGAGCCTCGCCGGGCCGAGGCGGATGCCGCCACCGGAGGGGGGGAAGCCATGACGGGAGGGGGAGGAGCCTCGCGGGCGGCCCGCCCGCGCGGCAAGCTAGGAGCAAAGGGGGCGGAGCCTGCAGGGACAGCGGGGGCGGCGCGGCTGCCCGCCGCGGCCGTTCGGGAGCGACGGGGCGGAGCCGGGCAGCACCCGGAGCCGCGATTGGTGGAGAGGCGGCGGCCAGACCCGTCCTCCCCTGCACGCTCGAGCGCGCGCGCCACACGCCTCCAGGCCCCGCCCTCTCGCCGCGCGCGGCCCCCCTCCCGCAGACTCGGCTCTCGTCACGCCGCGCGCGCTGCCCCCTCCCTCTCCGCCTCGAGCCCCCCCTCACCTCTCACCTGCGTGCCGCCGCGGCCGCCGGTGAGCACCTCGCCTCAGAGCCGGCGCGGCGAATCCTCGTCCGGGGCTCCCGTCTTTCTCCTCCGGGCGCCAGATCCCCGCGCTGAGGAAAAGGCAGAAGGCCGGGCCAGGCCTGGGCGGACGAGTTGGCGGCCAGGCACGGCTCGGGCTCCCGTGAGGGGGTCGGGAGAATAGGAAGGGGGACCGCGGCTACAGACCAACCGTCTCAGGACGGCCGCCGCCGAGCGCTGCCCGCTTCTCTGTTCCCTGAGAAATCCCGCCCCTCCCCTGCTCCGGGGAGGTCTTCCGCGCGGCTACAGGGCGGTTCGGCTGCCACTCCAGCAGCTCGGCCAATCCCCGCGCAGCACAGCCTCCCTTCCGCCAGCCCGATTGGCTGCCAGCTCCCAGGAAGGGGATGCCAAAGGCGGGGTGGGAGAGGGAGGGGGAGTGTAGGAAAAGGGGTGGAGAGAAGCCGAGAAAATGTCCGTATGGGACGCGGAGGGTCCGCCCTGCGCGACGCTCATTGGCTAGCGCTCTGCGGGCGCCGCTGTCCCTTGGACGAGAGGCGCTGCCAGTCAGGCTAAAGGGTGGGATTTACAGAGAGCGGGCGAGGAAAGAGCCGGCTCCGCCCCTCGATGCTCCCGGCCTGTCTCCGCCCCCCCTGGGTGGCGGGAGGCCCCGCCCCTTCTCCGGGGAGCCCTATTGTGGAATGTTTACATCGGCGCCGCGGCTGCTGCCCTTGCAAATCCGCGCAGCGTCCGGGCATCGTGGCTCGCAGGAAGGCCACCGGCTCCGTGCAACCACGCTGGCGAGAGAAAAGGAGGAGGAGGACCACAACCAGAATTCGCATCCAAAGCTTGCAATGTCAGGCGCGCTCGGTTGCAAAGCAATAAATAAATAAATAATAAAAACCTCTCCGCTGATGTTGCTGCAACTGCAGCTCTACCCCTCCCCCACGCCGACACGGGAAACCCACGTAGCCCAACCTCTCCCCGGAAGTCTGATCAAAGGGAGTGCAGGCCGTCCGTTCTCGCGGGCGGAGGCAACAGGTCTCCGTGCACGCTTTGCAAGCGCCGGGCACCAATTCCCAAATGCATTGCCCCCTCCCCAATTAAAACCTGGGGCCAATCCAGTTTCTGCAAAAAAAACCAACCCCAAAATAAAATAAAATTCTTGGTTGCATTGCCAAGTTAGCAGGACGCTAACTGGCTCTGCCCTTCTTAAACAACCACTTGCGCTGCGGTGAAGACCAAACGTGGCACTTGGGCAGGGTTGCAGAGAGGCTAGCAGCTCTGTTTCTCTTTTGAAGCCCAATAAGTAAACCCCTCCTTTTTAAAATAAGATAGCTTTACCACAGACGGTTTACTCGAACGCCTCAGAACAAGATGTTTCTAATAAGCACTATGCAAATCGCGTGTGATGCTTCATTTTAAAAAAAAAAAAATTACATGAGTCAAGTAGTCTTGGGAAATGGGCTCTCTACCGCGCAGTCCACAAAACCCACAACGAGTTTGTATTTCCGGGTGATTATTTATTTTTAAGTGCCCAGTTTTAACGTGGGTACTGAAGCCAGAGGTCTGGTGGGAATTTTAGATTCTCAGCATGGATTTTCCTGGAGTCCCTTGTTTGCACTGAGCATAAATACTGCAGCATACATACAGAAAGCTATAGAATATTTACAGTAAACTCACCATCCACTCACATCTAAGATAAAAAGATGCAGGAAGAACTATCTTCTTAAGACGGGAGAATTCTTGGAAAGGACAGGATAGAAGATCAGGAATCTGACAGATTGAAAAAATGGAATGATCTGTAAAAAAAGCTTTGTTCTGATACTGAAAAATGATATGTTATAACACAATACTTTAAGTGTCTGTTTACATGCTCTACTGAGCCCCAGGTCAGCCAGGTATATTTTAACTCATCCTGCCATGTGATGGCATGGCCAGCCGAGGGGCAGTGTGTCAATGCAAACACACAACCTGAATTACATGACTGTTTGCTATCCCGTCTCTGCCCAATTACACACTGCATTAAACATCTGTTCCTTCCAGCCTCTTATCCTGGATGGCTCAGAAAGCAAGTGACACCATCCTCCTGGCGTCCGGAATAATCAAGTTAATTACAATTCAGAGTAAAAGGACAGGATGTGCTTTGGACGGGAAGCACAACCAATTCTCAAATGCAGCTTTGGAAATGTGCAGTAAATTTATTTTTATTTATTCAACAAATTCATATGCCTGCGCAACTCACACATACTGATTCCGAGTAGCCAATTCACTCCAAAACTGCACACGTCTCACCATAAACTAAAACAGCAGCAGGCGTCCTCACTCACAATTTCACCCTCCTCCTTTGACATCCACTTCTTTCCACGTGGCTAAAAGCTGCTATCACACCGCAATTCAGTCCTCCCCACTGCCAGGCACGCCTACAATTCAAAGACAAGTTCCCCTCCTCCCCATCTGACTTATAAACAAGTCAGCCAACATGATTAGACTTGAATAAAGGCATCAGGAAAAAGCAAGGCCAGGTTAGTAACACCAGGCGAGCCAACACTCAGGGAACCTGCATTTTTGAACCCCACACCTTTGGTGACCAGCGGTGGCTTGAATTATCTTCTGAACATAGCTGGAGGGCCCTAGTTCAGGAAGGAAAAGCTGTTGTACAATGACAACCTCAAGGTGGTCCCAAAACACCAGAACATTCAAATTTGAGATTGAAGAATCCTTAGAATTCCCTGGGTGATCTTAAATCAAGGCTGTAGGTAGGTAGGTAGGTAGGTAGGTAGGTAGGTAGGTAGGTAGGTAGGTAGGTAGGAAGGAAGGAAGATGTAGCCTTCAAAACAAAGCAAATTTAATCAATTTTGATTGTATCCATTTGAACAATTAATGCTTTTCTCCCCCACTATTTTCCTATACTTGTTTCCCCTCCCCAAATCTTTGAAGCAAGATAGCTATCGGTAGCTCTCAAGAGTCCCCCTGCCCACCCCCCACCTTTGGCTTGGTCAAGCACAGAACAATGTTCCTCTTGCCCTAGGCAAGACAAACAAAGATGCAAATCCTTTCCTGTGGAGGAAATCTATAAATCCTTATCTAGAGGCAGGCTAAGCTCTCTCAGCTGTCTGGATTTCACCCTCCTAGGATCTCTGCCCCCCCCAGGACTGAGAACCTCGAAGTTACAGTAGCAAGTTACGGTTTTTTGCAATCCTTGGCTTCTAAACTGTTGCATTGTATACTTTTAGCCAACGTACTTGATTTAAGTAACCCTGGTTAAAAGAAACCTCATCTTTGCCTGACGGGCCTGGCCATTATCTCCAATTTTGAAGAAATTATGTAGCCGTGGTAAACTGCAGCCCAGGATATCTTGATCTCCTCTCCCCCCTTTTAAAGTTATCCAACACCTTGTGGCAGGGCATGGCTCCTGTTCATTCTGCAAAATTTGCTTTCATTTAACTACGTATCTCAACAGGTTATCAATCCAGCCATCTGCAATTTATTTTATAAATTGGGATTAAGTAAAGCTACAGCTTTCATGTAACTGGAGCCAAGTTTTTCTCCTCAAAGGGGGGCTTAGAGCTTCCTGTCCTGAGATGGAACAACTCCTTGCTTTTCATGTTGAAACACAGGTGGTCCTCAACTAACAACAGTTCATTTAATGACCATTCAAAGTTACAACAATACTTATGACCGTTGCAGCATCCCCACGGTTATGTGATTTATGTCTGGATCCTTGACAACTGGTTCATATTTACAACCGTTGCAGCATCCCGGCTGTCATGCAATCCTCTTTTGTGACCTTCTGATCAACAAAGTCAATGGGGGGGGGAGGGGGAAGGAAGCCAGATTCACTTAACAACGGTGTTGCTAATTTAACAACTGCAGTGATTCCCTTAAAAAATGTGGCAAGTCAAGTTGTAAACTGGGGCAAAACTCACTTCACAAATGTCTCACTTAGCAACATAAATTTTGGGCTCCATTGTGGTCGTAAGTCAAGGATGACCTGTATGCAAGATTGCGCGGGGTACTAACCCAGAGGCCCTTTTGAGATGGCACACCTGCCCTTTTGTGACACTAAAGCAGCCTTTCTCCTCCCTGGCAGCTTGAAGACGTGTGGCCTTCAACTCCCAGAATTCCCCAGCCAGCCATGGGAGTTGAAGTCCACACGTCTTCAAGTTGCTAAGGCTGAGAAACGCTGCCTAACACACACACACACACACACACACACACACACACACACACACACACGCTTTTCTCTCCGAGAAAATCCTCCCGTAGTAACAGCGCTATTCACTCGAATGAATGGGCGGCGAATGAAAGCAACCGAGCGAGGGACGATCCGATGCCCATTTATGGGGACACTTCCCCTATAGAGGGAAGCTCCATCATTCCTTCGCCCGCCACCCACCCCAGGCCAAAGAGGCTTCACGCCTCCCTTCCAGACCGGAAATGCTGCCCCCTCCCGCTCTCCTGCTAGTCTGCACTGCAACTGCCAAATTGGGGGGTGGTGACTCCCCCCTTCCCAGGACCGGGTTTAGAGGGCTTGACTTCCGGGATGGTGTTCTTCCAATGCTGCCTGGTGGGAGGGGCTAGCGGCGCCACCCTCCCCCCCCCACGCCCAACTCTGGGCTGGAGACGGGAGGGGGGCTCGACCCCCCCCCCCCAAAAAAAACGCTTCCGAGGTCGCTTCTGTCTGGCTTGAAGGAGCGCGGTCCGAATGGCTGCATCAGTACCGTCTCCGGAACGGGTCAGGCATTCCCGCAGAACGAAGCCAGCCTGCGCCCGGGCTCGGTCCGGGAAATCAAGTCGCGGGAAGCGAGATCGCGGCCTCTTTGCCGCCGCCAAGCCGGATCGAGTCCAGTCTGTAAGCCTGGAGACCCGGTCGAACTGTTTTACCGGGTCGCAGCCGTTCAGCGACTCGGGGCCAGTGCCAGGATCATCATTCACACGACCCGCGCGTTTCGCTCCAACAAATCACCAACGCATCCGATTCGAAAACCAAGTTTAACGTCTGAATGCCGTTCCTAGCTTTTGGCGGGGGGGGGGAGGTCCTCCTTCAGCTTGACGCGGCAACCAGCACCGGCCGCTGTGGCTCAGCCTAGCCTAGCCCACCCCACAGGGTTGCAGGGGAAAAAGAATTAAAAAACGGCGTCCAAAAATCTGCAGTTTTGAATGCTAGAACAATGGCGAGTTCAATGGGGGGGGGAAAGGATTTCTTCCCCGTCTCCCCGTGCCCCGACTTCACCTCCCAGGCAGGCCAAGGCAACACGGTTCTCCCCTCCCCCTCCCGATCTCCGTGCACACGTGCAGGCGAGCCATTCCTCCACGTGTCGAGGCGCATCTGTCCGGCCAGCGGCCGCGTGGACAGTCCCTCCTCCCTCCTTCCCCGTCTCCAGTCAAAATCAGCCGAGCGAGCGAGCCTCCAGCCCCGCAGCCGGCGCGGGGAACCGCGGACAGGCCGCCGGGCGGAAATCCAGGCTTCCGGGTGGGCGCGTGGAGGGGGGGGGGAATAAGGGGATCGGGGGGGAGGGGGGGAAGCGCCCTGGCTCCTCCCTGGCATTTAGCGCTCGCGCCCCCCGCGCAGCCCCTCCAGGGCTCTCCTTGGCTCCTCCCCCTCCTTCCCCCCCCCAAACCCCAAGGAGGGGGGGGCGAAGTTTCACAGCGGGAGGAGGAGGAGGATTTAACAACTCCGGCGAGGAAGCTCAGCGCAAGGATCGCCCCCTCCCCGCTTTCTTTTTATAGGGGAGGCTGGGGGGGGGTTCTATTAGACTTCCTCCTCCTCCTCCTCCTCCTCTTTTCGGAACCCCGAGCCAGGGAGAGAAAAAAAACAACCCGCGAACACGGCGCCCCCCCCCCCCGCCTGTTCGGAAACCGGGCATGGGGTGGGGGTGTCCTCCTTCGCCCCCGCTTCCAACTCCCCCTCCCCACTCCAACTCCTTTCCCGCCCTAAGGAAACTCAGCCTGCTTCTCCACCTCTCTCTGCCCCCCTCCACACAGCCCCCCCCGTTTCTTCCCCCCCCCTCCTTCATTTACTCCTCTTGATTTCGGAAGGGTCTATTGCGCGCGCGCACACACACAAGCACACACGCACAAACACACAGGGATGGGGGGAAGCTCCCGAAGTTCCGCGCCTTCCCCCCACTCCCCCCGCCCGGAAAAAAAAGAAGCAGCGAGGGGGGAAAAAAACCCCCAAAACACCCGATCCAGCATTCGGGGGGAGTCAATTGAAAGCAGCTGTTACATACCTTAAAGCCCCAAGCGAGGAATCCTGAATGGGGGGACACACCCCCCGGCGCTGATTGGCCGAGGGAGAGAGACCGTTGTGGTGGAGGCGGGGATTAAAGCTACGATTTAGGCCACGCCTCCTCTCCTCTCTCTTTCCCCCCCCCTCCCGGAAGTGGCACCCACCGGGCTTTGTATGAAAAAAAGGCTGGCGTGGACCCTCAGCATCTGTAAGTGTTCGGGAGTTGTAGCGGATGGGAGTGCGGGAAACGTGGGAATGGTGTTCCCCGATCCGTGTTTGGCAAAAGTTAGAAAGCTGGCCTGGCCCTGGGATTGTTGAAACCGCCTTGGCACCCGGCGTCAGCTTTAGGAAGAAAAAAAAAAGTTGCCAGCTGCAGAAATTTTTGCCATGCGGATTCTGATGGACATTTATTTATTTATTTATTGATCTCGGCTAGAGATGACTCTAAGCCAGTGGTTCTCAACCTTTTTAATGCCGCGACCCCCAACCGGTCGTAAGTCGAGGACTACTCAACCGGTTGTAAGTCGAGGACTACTCAACTGGTGCAGCACCGTTTGCAGAAGGGGACTTTTGGCGGGCTCAGCAGGGCAGAGACAGCCTGGACAATTCCTATTGGCTTTTGAAAGCCAAGAGAATTAGACTCTATTCAAGAGAGTCTATTCTATTGGCTTTCAAAAGCCAATAGAATAAAAAGGAGTAGCACAGCTAAGGAAAAAAAGGGGGGGGGAAATGGCGGACTGCGTTGTTTGGTGACCCCCGTGAAATGGTCGTTCGACCCCAAATGGGGTCCCGACCCACAGGTTGAGAACCACTGTTCTAAGCGGCTTGCAAGCTATAAAAGCAACAAGGTAAAATATGAAAACAATCAACAGTGATATTAAAGGTGGGGCGAGATCCTTGTAAAAAAAAAATTCCTCCCTCCTTAGTTTCTCCAGCGGTAAAGAAGGGGGGAGAGCTGGATTTTAATTTCACTTTACAATTGAGTAGAATTAGCTTCTGTGGTTATGAGAGGCCAGCAGCCTGTACCTGTCCCAGACTTCCACCTGCTACAACTCCCGAATACTTGCAGATGCTGATGGCCCACTAATGAAGGTTTCAGTTAAACCGCTTCATTGCTAAAAGCCTATGTGCAGGAATCTTCTCAACTAATGGTGAGCCCCTGCTCGGAGTTAGTTAATTCTGTAATAGCTTTATACCATATATAAGAGCCGAGGTGGCGCAGCAGTTAAGGTGCAGTACTGCAGGCCACTTTAGCTGACTGTGTTCAGCAGGTCAGTGGTTCAAATCTCACCGGCTCAAGGTTGACTCAGCTTTCCATCCTTCTGGGGTAGGTAAAATAAGGACCCAGATTGTTGGGGGCAATGTAAATATATATATATATATAAATTGCTTACTGGTGTATACCGCTTAGAGAGTGCTCGCACTTAAAGCGGTATATAAGTCTCATAAATAAATAAAAATATAGTACCAACCTTAACTCTCAAAGAGTCTTTTTCCGCTAGGTATTCTGATTGTAAAATATGTATATATTTATATGTATATAGTATATGTACATGTATGGGTATAGGTATACTTTTGTGAGCGGGCATCAGAATTTCATTTTTTCATATGTGCCAGTTTGTTCACAGAAAAAGTGACAATAAAGATTATCTTATAAGCTGCATTCAAGACTTGGTTTGCTTGGGGCTACCTAAGGATTCTAGACTGGTCCCTCTTTTGACTCCAGGCTCTGCCATCCCTTCCCCTACATCACCTTGTCCACTTTACATATCCCCTCCCTCCCAGCCTCCTTGAAATAACTATTTTTCCCCCTTTCGGGGTTAAATCAACCCCTCTTTTCAAGGGAGGCATGTTACAAACTAGGCTGGGTGAGAGGATGGGAGAAATTCAGGAGTTAGACCTTGCTGCATTAATTCACTGATGCGTTCAGCCTCAATTTGCATGTTTAGTCACATCAGCCCCATAATGGCTACTTGAACCCCAAGTTCTTAGTCCCCCCCTATGCTAAGTGTGCCAAGACTTGAATCGTTCTTCAAAAGAATCCAACCTAGAAAAACAGCTAAAATTTGAAGCATCCTGCAAGCTTGTTTCCATTCTTTTAACCTCCATCAATTGTTTTGCTACATGACTGAAAAGCAACATCCTTAAACAGTGTTTCTCGATCTTGGCAACATTTAAGATGTGTGAACTTCAACTCCCAGAATTCCTCAGCCAGCATCTAGCTGGCATGGAAGGTTCTGGAATTGGGCCAAGGGCTGTTGAGGTGAGAGAGGCTACCAGTTGCTGACCTCTCCCATAAAACACTGAACTGCAGAAGCCGCAAAAGGAGCAATACTAAACTTGTGCGTTGTAGGCATATTTATTTGTGAATACTAAAAAAAAAAAAACCCTCCCTAAAGAAAAGACCCCATAATTCGCTGTAAAACAGCGACCAGGAACATTTACAATTATTTCCAACTTGGACGTGAGCAAGTTAAGATTAAATATAAAAACTGAAATGGGGGGAAAAAAAGAGGAGGGGTGTAAAAAATAAGAAATATACACGTTCTAAAGATCTGATTCCAGTATAAAGTTACTCACGTGGCTTGATGGGGCCACTTTTCCTCTGCAAGCAGAGAGAGAGAGAGAGAAAGAGGGGGGACCCCAGGGCTCCGGAATATGAGACCCGTGCCATCTTGCTGCTATGGGGGCCCCACATGCTACAAGGGAGGTTATCAGGGACCCCACTTTTATACAACCTCTGCTGTCTCTTGATGCCTTAAAGTGTTTTTTTTTCCCCAGCTTCATCTGGAAAAAGAGCCTCCATGGAAGAGAATTGATCCAGCTTAAACCCCTGCCTCTCTTTGCCTGTGGCCCCCAATCCCGCGGGGACCCTTTTTCTGGTTCCCTATTCGTACCAGCCACTTAGCATTTCCAGCTAGGGACAAACACACAAGCCATTCGCTGCTGTGCCTCCTGCCTTCCTTGCGGGCTCCAGAGACCCCTTGGAGGAACTCCTCCAAAAAGGCCACCAAAGAATGGGGAAGGACGTAACCCTAACATGCCTTCTCCATGCCAGTTTGGGGGCCCCTCTCCCAATTTCTGCACCAAAGCTGCCCTCTTAGGGATCCGTGCCCCTGTTCAAGGCATGCGGGCAAAAACTCCTTGTCAACATGTGTGGTTGACCCAAGGAGAGGGCAGAGATGGGTGGTGGGTGGGAGATAGACAGATCCATTAACTTTGGCAGTAGCACTGGGCCTTGGAATGAGGCAATGCTGAATCTTGGCTAGAAGCAGCTACACCTATATAAACGGGCATCCTGGTTAGATCCCCGGGCAGGAGAAGGAGGTTACATGGACAACACACAGGCAGGCCTAGCGGTCGTTAAGACTGAAGCGTTGGGTGGCTCTTCCAAGCCGGCCTCTTGAAGGACAGGCCCATGGAGAAGAATCAGGGTCTTCAGTTCATGGACTCAATGCAGCCCTTGGGCTTGCTTCATTCGTTGCTTTGTGTTTTTGTTTTTCAATAAGGCACAGGTCAGTCAAGGCAGTGGATGCAACAGATCCCTTGTCCGTGGCTACTGGTCATGGCTCCTTGTGGCCAAATAGTCCAAGAAAAATGGCCTCCAACTTTGGTAGTGAAGAATGGACTTGCCACTGGCCAGGTCCAGCTGGAAGCTCCAGCCAAACCCAGTTGTTGAGCAGGAGGAAGGAGGAAGAGAAGGAAGGAAGTTGAGAAAGGGAGAAAAAGAAAAGAGAAGGAAGGAAGGAAGATGAGAAAGGAAGGAAGGAAGGAAGGAATCTGACAGCATAGTAGTTCCTGCTGTGGCTGAAGCCTGGATGAGCTTCCACATCTACTGATCTAGACCTTGGGATTAGCTCTTCTCTGGACCCATCCTGGGATGGGAGTAGGGCAGGAGGTTTTCCCTGTACGCGTGCTCAAGGATGGCCAAGTAGCAGAAGTAATACTGCTCAGGGGTCTGGATGCTGAAGGCGCGCTGGGTCCTCATCCGCACCACCGTCTGGTAAATGTTGAGGGTACCCACATCTTGCAGTTGTGACAGACAAATATCCAGTGCGCAGAAAGTACCTGGAGAAAGGACAGGGGGGACGGGACAGGTCACCCATCGGCGCCACCCTCTGAAACAATATAGAACATCAACTTCTTTGAGTTGGCTTTTGGGTGAAAATATTGGGCTTCCAGGTCCTGTAATCCCCAACCTGCAGGGCCTGGTTGTGTGTGTGTGTGTGTGTGTGTGTGTGTGTGTGTGTGTGTGTTGAAGTTTGATACAGGGCAGGGCAACAGGTTGGAGAAGATCGCTTCTCTGCATCCCAAAAATATTTAAGAGAGGAGAAAATGACCTCCTCTGTTCCCAGTTTTACAAGTGGGAAGTCTTCTCCAATGTGGACCACCAGCAGATGTGTGAACTTCAACTCCCAGGCTCTGGCTTTGCTACCTGGGGCATGCTGGGAGGCAGAGGATAGCCCCATGGGAGAAAGCTTCTGAAGTTTTGGGAAACCGAACTCTCCACTCAAGAACCCAGTCAGTTACCTGTCCTCCCAATACCGGCACTGCAGTGTACCACAATGGGTGGCCCTCCTGGATGACCTTTGTAACGTGGTCCCAGGGCACTGACGGCCACCCTCTGCTGCTGCTTGACGGCTCCCAGGAAGTCGATGAGCGTGGCTGCTGAGGAAGGGACCCCGTAGTCGGGCCAGCTCACGTACTGGAAATGAGTCACACGGCGTCTCTCTCGGTTCTGTAGATAGATGAAAAGGGGGAGGGGTAGAGAGAGTTGGCCCCAAGTTTCAGATTACCACTTTTGTGCCTCTGTTGGGTTGTGTTCTACTTGGGTTGGGTTGTCTTCTACTTTGGTTGGGTTGTCTTCTACTTTGGGAGTTTATGACCCCTATAGTACTCTTTAGATCAATGTTTCTCAACTTCGGTAGGTTGAAGATGAGTGGACTTCAACTCCTGTGGCCAGCTGGGAAATCTGGGAGTTGAAGTCCACTCATTTTCAATCTACCACAGTTGAGAATCACTTGTTATGGAGCCAAACCAATGGAGAATTAGGGAGTTTATGATCAGAAATCAGGGGACACCAGGATTGTTTCTATTGCAGAAATCTGTTAAGATAATCTTGTGTAGTCCAATTCTCCATCCAGGAAGTACCAGCTAAAGAGGGTTGAAAAGAGGAGGAGGAGGATAGGTTGTGAGCAACAACAGAGCAGAACTGCTGTGAAAGGGAAGAGCAGTATGACATCCCATGGCCCATTGATGAAGGGTTTGTGCAATTACCTCACAGCTGAACATCTCCAGGAGTGTCTTCTTGTAATGGCTGAGGTTCTCTGTTCCAAGGTTGGTAACCGTTAAGGTTCCATAACCGATCTGAAAGTCCTTCTCCAGTGGCCAGTATTGACCGCACTTCCTTTTGCCTCCTTCTTCAATCCTGTCATGCAAAGAAGGAAGGAAGAATATGGAATGTCAGCATGCCTGGGAGGTGTCAGCTTGGAGCCCAACAGAAGCACGAAGACACATCTTTTGAAGGAACCAAGTTGGCTCAGTTAGCATAAGGCATCAAGTCAAAAGCAGAAGAATCTTGGTTTTGACTTGATGTCACAAGTCGAGAGCACCTTCAGAACAGCATCTTTAGCAAGCCACCCCCTCTGCTAAAACCCAACAAGGTTACCCATGCTCATTTACTGTTTCATGCATTGCTAGGTTACCTTGTGGTCATCACGATCACCAGTACATTCTGTTCCCACACCATGCGCCAGAAGTCGTTGTATGTATTTTCTAATGGCCCTAGAATAAAACAAGGAATTCTAAGATGATGCTAGAAGCCTATTATTACAGGTAATCCTTGCTTACCAACTGCTTTGTTCAGTGACCAAAGTCATGAAGGTGCTGAAAAAAAATAACTTTATGACCAATGCCCACATTTATGACCTCCGCAGCATCAGTCATATAATCACCCTTATATCAGCATATGTTTGTATGCTAACCCATTACCTCCCTCTTTTACAAAGTGGAAATATTGGAGAGAAAAGGATTACAAGAGAATAAGCAAGTGGTGAAACGTGCCGATAGCAAATCATTGGTTTGCTTTAATGACCATTACTAAAAAGGTCATAAAATTGGGTCGGTCATGTGACCAACCTTTCTTAGGCCATTATGATATACAACATTTTGGGCAGATTCCATTATGGTAGTATGCCGAGATCTATCTGTTCTGGACAGGATCAAAATTTAACAATTCAATGTGGTTGCTTCTAGCTGGGCTTTTCTGGAGCACCTGTTGAGCAAGGTGAGAAGAGGGAGCTGTGATTTGACAGACTCCAGATCTTGAATGCAGAAGTTGCCCCCTTTTCTAAATAGTTTCTAAAGAACCAGGTGATGCTTTCAAGATCTGGGATCATAAATACCTTGAGTGCCGATATAAGCATTCCTTTGCTTGTACCCATCCATGAAACTGGCATTGATGTAGTCAGTCATCTATGGAAACAATTGCATTTGTCAATCCTTTTGAACCAATTACAGAAGCTACATTTGAGGAGCGAGCAAAGGTAGATGTGGAAGGACGTTTCTTACACTAAAATTTACTCCCTGGTCCTTAACAACAGGCTCATGAAAGCATCGTTCTGTAATCTAACTTTCTTCTTTAATCTGATATTCTCCCTTGCAACTTAGAGCACCTTCCTTAAGTTCTCAGGCAAAAGAGAACTTACCACCCCCCTTTTGCTTTTCTATTTTCTACTCTAAGTAGGGCAAGAGTCAGAGAATTATTTTCTTCAGCCCCCCCCCCCAAAAAAATTGGAACAGGATTTTTAACATTTTATCTGCATAAGCCGTGTCTTGTAATTAAACATGAAGAGCATACCCCCATTCACAAATTACTTCCGCAGAAGTAATATGTTTAATATCGGGCAACTTCACTACATGTTTAAAATGGAGGTCTCCCAATTATATTGGTGATTATTTTGAGACTTTAACTCTGGAAAAGGTTTCATCTTCTCTCTCTTCTTATTTGAGAGGGGTGAAAAATGGCGCTGAGATGTTGATTTTAAGAGTGAAAGGACCGGAATTTCAATTTGAAACAATGTAACAGCTTTTACAAGATATAAGAATTTTCTTTTCTTTTTTTATATAGGGGGCTTTTGTCTTTTTTCCCTTCCTTTTGTCTCCTTTTTTTTCTCTCTGCTAACTGTTGAAGGTTTTATAAGATTTTAAGAGTTTTTTTTTTCCTTTTCTTTTCTTCTTTTACAAGATGGCTTCAAAGCATCTCGGAGCTTTTGTTTCTAAAGCCTCGATCTCCTCTTCGGTAATGCAGACAGCCCAGCAAGCTGAGTCTAAATTTCCACCACTTTTTTCAGCTTTACCAGCAGTTTTATCTAAAGACTTACAGGACGCTTTGGAAGATAGCGTATGACGGATTGAAAAAGAGATAGGTGAAATTATTGAAAATAAATTTAGGAAACAGAGAAAATATAGCGTCTGTGTTTCAGAAGTTTGTTGATCATATAGATCGTCTGGATCAGCATATTGATGTTGCTGTGGAAAGTTCTGAAAAATTGGAAGATCGAGTTGATAAAACAGAAAATAAAGTGGAAATAATTCAGGATGAAATTACTATGTTACAATACAGAAGTATGGAGTTTGCTTTAAGAATAAGGGGAATGCAGGAAAACACCCAAGAGGATTTGAGACAAGTGGTCGTAAATTGACATAGCTTTTATTTTGGAATCTGAGCCTGAAGAAATATTGAGAGAGACGGAAAAAGTTTTTAGGGTTAATTCAAGGGTTGCGAGGCAGAGGAATCTGACACAAGACGTGGTTATTTATTTTTCTAGTAGATCACTTCCTAATAAAATTTTACAAGCCTTTCATAAGCAGAGATTTCAAATTGCAGCTCAGGATGTTATACTTTTAAAAGAATTACCTTCAAGAATTCTTAAAGTAAGAAACCATTTTGTTTTTCTGGCTGATGAGCTTAAGAGGCGACAGGTCTGGTTCAGATGGGAAATACCGGTTGGAATAGCGGTGAATTACGCGGGGATACATTATAGACTTGATACAATTTTAAAAGCGAAAGATTTTTACACTTTTGTTTTGAAGGCGGGCTCTTCATTACCCACAGCTGAGATATCAGAAGAAAAGTTGGAAGAGCAACCGATTGAAGAAGATATGCAGGTTGAACTTTTGCAGCAGTCTTCCTTGACAGAAGATTCATTAAAGAAATTGAGTATGACTCCTGTAGCTTTTAGAAGTAAAATAAAGAAACAGCAGAAGGTTCTCCACCATTTTCTATGCGCTAGACAATAGAAGAAAAAGCTGGAATATCAGCCGGCTAGCTAGCCTTTTTTTTTGGGGGGGGGGGAAATTATAAAGAGTTTTGTTAAATCTTTGTTATTTGGGGGAAAAAGTTTAAAAGTTTAAAATTATGATCTCTGTTTGGGAGAAGACTTGATAGGTTTTAACTTAGTGATTTCATATTTGGGAGTACTTATTATAATTTTTAATAAACGTATAAAGGTAATTATGATATATTATGATATATTAAAAGTGTATAAGAAGCTGATAGGTTTTGATTTAGGAGAAAAGGTTACTTGGGTGTGGGGGGGAAAGAGTAAAGAGCCAAGTTTATATTGTTTAAAAGAAATATACATCTCGGTGTGGAGAAGGTGGATAAATGATATGAAGAATAAATATGGGATTTAATGGATAAATTATGATTAGAGTAGATATGATCAAAAGTATCGTTTTGATTATGAATAATTTTTGGTTTAAATTTGGAATTGTTTAATTTGCTTTGTATTTGATTTTTATAGTTGATTATGAATAATTTTTGGTTTAAATTTTTTAATTTGTTTGAATTTGTTGTTTAAATTTGTTTCGTATCTGAGTTAAAGTAAGTTATTGATTTTGTTATTTGTATAGTTGGATAGGTTTAGTTAGATTCAGTTTGTATTAGTTAAAGTTAAGTAGATTTTGTTTAATATGTTTGAAAACCCTGTGCCAAGCTCTGGGAAGTGGGGTGGGGGTGGGGTGGGGGCTTGGGAAGTGGGGGGAGGGGGGTTGGGGTGGGTGGGTAAGTAGGTTAGACAATAGAATTAAAGTAAGATAATAGATGGGATAACTTATGAGAGGGATGTTGCTTGGGCATTTCCCCAGCACTGTATCTGAAGAGGGATGAGAGTGGAGGAGAAAGGTTAGGGAGGAAGTAGGATGGTGAGGAGAAGGGGAGGGGAGAGAGAGGTGAGAAAGAGGAGGGAAGTAAGGGAGAGTGTTAGAGAGGGCGGATGCAGTTTGGGGGCTGGGCAAGCAACACTATGGTCATGTGTATTTATTTTATTTTGTCAAATGTGAAATTTTTTCTTTTTTGTTTATGCAATTGATAAGTGAAAAATAAAAACTTTTTTTTAAAAAAAACATAAAATGGAGGTCTCCCTTAGCATAGGGATGTCAGCGGAGCAGAAAATATGGAGAATCAGAGCTTTTTACCATCTGTCATAACTGGAAGTTTTATATCTAGTATAGTAGAGTTAATTTAACAGAGTGGATTTCTGTTTATCCCAAATATCTTTTCAACCCAAATTTTATTCAGCTGAAGTAAAGCCCATCTTTCCCCTAGGCAGTGTATCAATGCCCCCCCCCTCCAATTTCCCCCCACAATTTTCCCTGGCAGGTAGTACGACCACTGTAAAGCTCCTGTTTCAATTCTGTTTCAATTCTGCAGCCAGAAATTGGGTTCTTTGCTATGATTTGGGGGCTTCGGTTCCTTGAAATGCTATCAGCTTCACTTACCTCCTGATAGTTGAACTGTTTGGACAATTTCACCCTGGTTTGATCAAGGCAGGGAACATCCCCGTATCGGTTTTTCTCCTGGTTCAAAGGCGCTCTGGGAAAGAGGGCAGAAAAAGACAGAGGCATGAACAAGGAAAGACCAGGAATGGCTCCCAGCAATGGGAGGCTATCAGCAAAGAAGTCAAAATTTCTGTGAGGAAAAAGGGCAATAAAAATGGGGTTCACCAGCAAGGATGCAAAAGAGACGAAGTTCACCCATCTTCTCAACTAAAGATGAGAAACGCAGTGACTCAAAATAAAGGAGAACAATGGAACTCCATGGGGTGAGGGATAGATCCTCTTTCCTCCAGGTTTGGTTCTCCTTAGATGGGGCTTCAGGTGGGGTCTCTCCTGCCCCCCAGAATGTTGCTGGAATTGGGTATGTCAAGTCTAATGAAGAGAAGGACTAAGGGTGGCATGATAGCAGTGTTCCAATATCTAAGGGGTTGCCATAAAGAAGAGGAGGTCAACCTGTTCTCCAAAGCACCTGAAGGCAGGACAAGAAAGAATGGATGGAAAATAAGGAGAGAAGCAATCTGGAACTAAGGAGAAACTCCCTAACAGTGAGGACAACCAGCAGAACAGCTTGCCGCCAGATGTTGTGGGTGCTCCAACACTAGAAGTTTTTAAGAAGAGACTGGATAGCCATTTGTCTGAAATGGTATAGGGTCTCCTACTTAAGCAGGGGGTTGGACTAGAAGACCTCCAAGGTCCCTTCCAACTCTGTCATTCTCCAACCTCAGACCCTCCCGCCATCTGGATGCTTACAGAGAACACCCAAAAGTGCCCGTCGGGCTTCGGTGCCGAATGCCTTCATATTCCTCATAAATTCCTCGCTTCTGCTTCTGGTTGACGTGCTCCAGAAGTTCCTGCAGAGTCATGGACTTGGGCCCGGGGATGTGGACGGAACCGTTGTCCCGAGGTGGAGCTAGGGGGACCAGGATCAGCTCGTCCAGGGGGTCCGGGTGCCCATTCTGCTGCGGGAGGAATCTGCAGTTCCAGCTGAGGGGGTCCAGCTTCAGAGACCCTCCCAAATACTCGGGGAGGCACTCGTGGGGCAGGTGCTGCCTGAGCTCCGACATTTTCACCATCTGGACCTAGAAAGAGGAAGGGGCACATTGTGGTGCTAAACAAAACAGCCTCACAAACGTTTATTCCCTGCTTCTTAGTAATGGGATCCTCATATTGAAAGTGCAGCCATTTAGGTTGGCTTGCGCTGAATTCCTGATTTATTTATTGGATTTTTTTTAAAAAAATAAGTAACTCAAGGTGGTGAATGTACGTAATACTCCATGCTCTTACTATTTCCCCCACAATCACCACCGTGTGAAGCAGGTTGGGCTAAGAGAGAGGGACTGGCCCAAAGTCCCCCACCTGGCTTTCACGCCTAAGGCAGAACTAGAACTCGCTGTCTGCTGGTGATTGGCCCAAAGTCACCCATCTGGCTTTCATTCATAGGATGGGACTAGAACTCACCTCTCTCCTGGTGATTGGCCCAAATTCACCCAGCTGCCTTTCATGCCTAAGGCGGGACTAGAACCCACCATCTCCTGGTGATTGGCCCAAAGTCACCCAGCCAGTTTTCATGGCTAAGGCGGGACTAGAACCCACCTGGTGATTGGCCCAAAGTCATCCAGCTGGCTTTCCTGCCAAAGGTGGGACTAGAACTCACAGCCTCCTGGTTTCTAACCCAGCACCTGAACCATTATATCAAACTGGCTCTCATTTGCCAATTTTAGTACCAATTTTCCCAGCTCGTAGCACATTGTGTGTTTTCACTGCGCTCAGCCTAAATTTCTCAACTGGGCCTGTGAACGTGGCAGCTTCTCCCTCTCAGCATGCTGAAGCCCCCTGAGATCCTTCCTGGTGCAACTCACCCTTTCTCGCAGTTTCTCTTTAAGCAACAAGCTGATAATGGAATAAGGAACTCTGAACCACATCGGGGCGCCTACGATGAACACCTTTTTCAGGCGTGCTGGAAAGGCTCCCTGTAAACCAAGGAGATATTAAAAAATTATTTTATTTTTAAAACAAAGAACAAAAAAACCCAGCATTTTTAAAAAAGAAAAAACAGACCAGGAAGCAAGGCCAGAAAAATAAAATGTGGGCAATTTTCAAGCCTCATAGGATTAGGGGCACATTTTATATTTGCCATTACTATAGAAATATTACATTGTTTTTTTAAAACCACAGATTGTTGTCAATGCATTCAGGCAAGAAGGCAAAGCAACAATCAGCACAGGATAAATCATGGAATGAGAAGAGGAATTGCAGGGGGACGATCAATCCTCATCAAATGGATCCACATTTTGAATGTGGAATAAGGGAGATTTGGTACTTATTGGGCATCTGTATTGATCAATGGGTCAAAGGTCAATTATTAGTGGGGGAAGGAACTTGCTTTTAATATTCCTTGCATTTTTCTTCACTTTCTTCCCTGCTTTAACTGTTCTTGTATTTTGTGTCATTCGCAGCTGGACTATGGCCTATGCTAAATTACAAGACTACAGCCCTCATCATCCCCACTCAACCCAACCAAGCAATGATACCATCTATGGTACGGTATTTATTTACCTGATCAGGTAAGGAGCACCTGGCTAAGCATAGTTGGGAGAGAGGATAAGAGGCCACCAGGAGAATCCCAGTCTTGGGAGCTGAATTCAACCCAAAAGGGATTTTGCCTGCATTTCCTTGCTCTGGCCAGTAGGGGGAGACCCAAGTACATTGAAAAGAAAGCAGAAATTCAGAAACTAAAATGTTTGAAAACCAATTTAGAAGACGAATATATTTTGCAGGCTTTCCTTTCCAGGCAAGTAAACTCGAGACCCATCTCAGCTAGTGAATGCTAATCCCCTAATTTTTCCTATAACCTGAAGTTTTGTTGACAAAAACTGCCCCATCAAAGTTCAGTCTTTGGCACTATCCATGCGTATAATCAGAGATTTTTAGAGCAAGTTTGGGTTAGAGACCACTAATGACTGCAATCTTTCTTTCTTTCTTTCTTTCTTTCTTTCTTTCTTTCTTTCTTTCTTTCTTTCTTTCTTTCTTTCTCTCTCTCTCTCTCTCTCTCTCTCTCTCTCTCTCTCTCTCTACATTTTTGTAACCTCCCCTAACTTAGAAACATTCTGTGCACAATTTTGGGATACTGAATTTATTTATTTATATCCTGCCTTATCATTTGTACAAACAAGTCAAGGCAGTGAGAGCACATCCAACACACACCCTGCTCTTCCTCTTTTCCCTGCAACAACAATCCTGCGGGGTGGGTTGGGCTTAGAGAGAGGGATTGGCCCAAAGTCACCCAGCCAGCCATTTTGCTCCCATGGAAAGCTAATCCTTTTTCCAACTCTAGCAGTTCCTGGTGAGGATCAAGAAAGAAGAACTGGGAACCACAATGCTACAGGAAGTAAAATGTTTATTGGTAGCGGTCCAATTGGTTTCAAAATACAGATCTGAGTAAATTCTGGCTAAGAGCGGCACAGGAGAGATTATTTTTCACTGCCCCAAATAATAACATAGTGGGAATTTTGGCATTAAGCTGGAAAATTTCTACTTGGTATACAGTGGAATGAATGGACTAGGGTATAGTAGTTAGTTGCATTTCACGGCCACAAGTAACAACAACATCTTGGCATCCAGTTCAAAATGTATATTTCTTTTCTTTATATCAGCAAATGTATTATTTCCTTTATCTCTATAAGTGGGACAAAATACCTCCACCCAATTGCGACTACGGGGCCGAAAAACAACCTAGACTGACAGCGTGCCAAAACAGAGCCTATAATGGGGACTTTGCTGATTTTTCTGACTGTGACATACAAAGCAAAAATGTCTGTCTGTAATCTAAACATATGTTTATCATATTTTCGATGTGCTGTTTTATATGTTGTATTTTTATCTCTTGTTTTTATCGAAATGTGATGTGCCCGATGATATATATATATATATATATATATATATATATATATATATATATATATATATATATATATATATATATATATATATATATATTTAATATCTGTTTTGCTTGCTATCTCCTACTAAGGTTATATACTAAGCATTAATTGTATAACTTCAGTAAGTAACTGTCATTTGTGGGTATTATCTTTTTTTTTTGGAAACACACTGTTACTTTCAATAAAATGAGAAAGGGGAAAGAATCGGAGGTCAAGAATAATTCTGGGCCATGGGAAGCCTCTATTTATGGTAACCCAACAGACAACCATGGTTGAAATTAGCTGCAGCCCATTGAGCTCCAGATTTAATTCTTCTAACCTCAGCTCGGTTGTTTGGAGAGTCAGTTTTCCTCATGATGGTCCTTCAAAGAAGCTCTCCACGCTCTGGGTCAACCAAATGGCTGAGGACTTTAACCAGATGACCATATTTGAGGATCTCAAATATTTGCGCTTGGCTGACATTTTTCAAAAAGGGCACTTTAATACAGGAAAAGGGTTGTTTTTAACTTTTCTGGGAAATGACCCCGAATTCTTCATCCGTGGCTTGAGGAGACCGCAGGCTGATGGACAGAGAAGAGTGTCGCCTGCGGTCAGCACATCAAAGGTCATAACCTAGCTGGCTGGATCAAAGGCTCGTGATTTCGATTTGATTCGTTAATGAAACGGCCTTGCGTGGGGCAATGAAGGGTTTTAGTGACACTGGATTAACTGGCTGGAAACAAAAGCCTTGCTTCCACGGAAGACCTGGAGTTAGGGAGGGCCATCCATGGCTACTGCTTGGATAATATCTTGGGGGTTTGGAATGGGTGGAGAGCCAAAACATCCTCTTTAGACTCGGCCAGGTCATTACCATCTTCAAAGTACAGGTAGTCCTGACTATACGGCCATATCTGGGACCATTTGTCATTAAGCGAGATATCACGTAACACACACACCCCGCCGCCTGATTTACCACCTTTTTGCTGCAAATGTTCAGCAACTCCAATCACAGGGAAGGCCTCAAATCGCTACCTTGTGATGTCTCACTTAATGACCAATAATGATCATGCTTAGTCTGACGATGCACTAGCCCTGATGTTACCTAGCTGGGTCATGAAACGTCTGCAAGAAAACAACCAAGCGCAGAGAGCACCAAGGACCCCACAGTCTTCTTCCTCCTCCTCTTCAAAACCCCCACTCCTTACTAGCAGTGATGATGCTACCTAGTTGGGTAGCAAGAAAACTACCAAGCTCAGAAAGCACCAAGGACCCAACAGTCTTCCTCTTCCTCTCCTCCTCTCCAAAACCCCCACTCCTTACTAGCACTGATGATGCTACCTAGTTGGGTTATGAAACATCTGCAAGGAAACCACCCAGCTCAGAGGGCACCAAGGACTCCCTGAACTACCAATGTTCTCCTTGATGTTCTCCTCCTTTACTGAGAAGGCCTTCAAGAACCTTCATGCTTGCTCTCCGTAAACACATCAGGAGTGGCAAAGGATTCAACGCCCATGACGGCTTCCACGTCATGCTTCTAATCAAATTCCTAGCTATGACCCAAGACCGTTTCCATGCCAAACAATTCCATCTGGGATCTTTTGGGGGTGGAAGTATCTTTCCGGACAGGGATTGTTTGCCCTTTCTAAAAAGCAGATGGCTCCACTTGCAGGCTTCTCTCCTCAATGCTCTGGAACACAAGACTGTCTCTTAAAAAAAAGAAAAGATCAAAGCAACTGAGCTTGGGACCTTGATGAAGTTAGACAGCGCATGAGGAGGGAAGCCAAACATCTGAAGTTTTCCTTGCGGAACCTCAATTTGGAGGGGAGTCTGGGGTCAGTTTGGGCCACGGCGGCTTTCTCATTACCTTCAGCAAGTTCAAGATCTTCTTGCTGAGATCCAGCTCGAAGTTCGAATAGTGAGAGTCTGCCATGTCGTAGATAAACACCAGACCGTTCCGCTGCGTTTCAAAGCTGGTGATTGGAAGGAAAACAATTGTTTTAGAGTCACACGCAAAGTTGCTGGGCTCACACACCTCCCTTCCAGAAGGATCCGTCCGGACAGGGAGATGAGGCTCGCACCCACAAACCCAGGCCAAGTTAAAGTAAACGGTGATTTATCGTTTCCTCAAATCTATTTCAGGACATGACAAGCCAGCATTCTTGGCTTAAAAGATAGTGTGGAGTTCATAATGCAAGTCTGGAGACCTGGGAAGATGCCATGTTTCGCTCTGGCTACACGTTTGTATTTTTATACAGCCGTGAGCATCTCCAAAACCCTCCCTTCCCTTTCAATTAAATTTTAACCACGTTTTAACCATCCTTGACTCTTTTTAATTTTTTTTAACTTTTCTGCACTGTCTGTTTATATTTTGATATATTATTGTACACTGCTCAGAGTCTCTCTGTAAGGGAGGCGGGTGGTTCAAAAAAAAAAAGTGAAAAATAAATTTAAAAAACCGAGCCCAAACTTTGGCACTTTCAACCCGGGGAACGAAGACATCCAGAGTACAGGCTGTCCTCGACTTATAACAGTTCATTTAGTGACTGTTTGAAGTTTCAGTGGCACTGAAAAAAAGTCACTGAGGACCATTTTTCACACTGACAACCATTGCAGCATTCTCGTGGTCACATGACCTATATTCAAATGCCTGGTAACTGACTCACATTTATGACGGCTGCAGCGTCCCAATGGGTCACGTGATCCCCCTTTGCAACCTTCCGTCAAGCAAAGTCAATGGGGAAGCCAGATTCACTTAAGCAGCCGCGTTACTAATTTAACAACTGCAGAGTTTCACTTAACAAATGTGGTGAGAAAAGTCGTAAACTGGAGGCGAAGCTCACTTTACAAATTTCTCACTTAGCAACGTAAATTTTCGGCTCATTTGTGCTCATACATCAAGGACTATTTGAGCAGGGGATTGGACTAGATCAGACATGTCAAACACAAGGCCCGGGGGCCGGATGCCGCCCGTGAAGTGGTTTCATGTGGCCCGCGAAGCCATCCTGGAAACAGTGAGGGAACGGCCCCCGCTGCCTTGGCCCTGGCCCAGGCCAGCCGGGAGCCAATGTACAACTTTGTGGTGGCCATCTATCCTGAAATGCATTCAGTCTTAGCTCCACAAGGCCGTCTGGAAACAGCAAGGGACCAGCCCCTGCTGTGTCCCCCCCCCCCGGGTGCATGCTGGGGAGGGGTCACCCTTTGTGAGGAATGAAGAAATGGACCATGCCTTGGTGCTTGCCCCGGTCCCACCCCCTTCTGCCAGAGACCCCCAGATCTGTCCCACTCCTGCCCAGGCCCCCACAGGCACCCTTGACGCGAACGATGTAGAGCTGGCCCACCCAGTAGGCCACACCCACTCCATCCACGCTCACCCAGTAGGCTGCACCCATCCTGGCCACCACCACCCCTGAAGGCAACCCCAATGCTGATGCAGCCCTCAAAGAAATTGAGTTTGACACCCCTGGACTAGATGATCTATAAGGTCCCTTCCAACTCTGCTATTCTATTCTGTTCTGTTCTGTTCTATTCTATTCTATATTCCAATATATTCTATTCCATTCCATTCCATATTTCAATATATTCTATTCTATTCTGCATTCTATTCTATTCTTCTATCCCATTCCATTCTATTCCTCCCCTCTATATTATTCTATTCTATTCCCATTCCATATTCTATTCCCATTCCATATTCTATTCCCATTCCATATTCTATTCTATTCTATTCTATTCTATTCTATTCTATTCTATTCTATTCTATTCTATTCTATTCTATTCTATTCTACTTCTTCTACGTCTTAATAGATGTGCAACTTTGGTGATCAGCCCTAAAAGCAATGCTTTCAGTGAATGGAAAATCTTGAGGGTGTTTCGCACTGGGAGAAGTAGGAAGTGATTATAAATTTCTCCAGGCTCTTGAAACAGTGGAAAAGCCAAAACCACGCGCCTCGCTGGACTGCAAATGGCCCTCCTTACCTTTCCACTGCCCTGTCCAGCAGGTAGAAGAGGGCCTGAAGTACCACGTGTTGGACACTTTTATTGGGGTGGTGCAACTTAGCGGTGAAGAGGGCAATCGAGGCTCCGGAAGGATCCCGGACACTCTGCAAAAAAAGACGGTGAAGACAATCAGCACGATGGCCAAACGGGGTTTGAATGACCCTTTGCAAAACGGGGGGGGGGATTGTAACACTTTGCAAGCAGCCAAGAAACTGGGTTTGTTCATGGCGAAGGGCAATAGAGACTGGGTGATTCAGCAGCACAAATATTTTGGAAAACATTCATGGCTTGTAACAGCTCAAGGCTTTGGGGGTAGGGAGATTTCTCTCGTCGCCCACAACTTCCTGGCTGCAACTTTTTTCAGTGTCCTGGCTTCACACATTCCCAGGGAGCAAAATGTACCAGGATGGTGAATTTTCCACTCAGGAGTTCTGATCTCAGCGGCTCCTCGTGAGGTTTCAGCTTCACGATGCCTTCCTTGAACCTCGTTTCCTAAAGGGGAGGGAAGAAGATCAATCAAGCAATCAGAATAGAGCTGGACCTTGGAGGTCTTCTAGTCCAACCCCCTGCTCAAGGAAGAGACCCTATACAATTTGAGACAAGTGGCTGTCCACTCTCTTCTTAAAAACCTCCAGTGATGAAGCACCCACAACTTCTGGTGGCAAGCCGTTCCACTGGTTAATTGTTCTCTCTGTTAGAAAATTTCTCTTTAGTTCTAGATTGGGTCTCTCCTTGGTCAGTTTCCATCTGTTGCTTCTTCTACTGCCTTCAGGTGCTTTGAGAACAAGTTGACCCACCTCTTCTTCGTGGCAGCCCCTCTAATATTGGAAGACTGCTATCATCTTACCCCAAGTCCTCCCCCCCCCCATTAAATTAGAGATACTCAATTCCAGCAACCATTCTGGGAAACGGTTATATCTCAGCAAAGGGGTTTAAGCCACCTTGGAAAGAGGCAATTCCTGGGTCCAGCTTAAGCCTGTGGAGATCCAGCCATGGAAGTCCCCAAGCCCACCCACCTACCCAGGCAAGCCCCAGCATGGCCCAAGCACTAACCCTGTAGGAGTGGAAGAGTTCAATCGCTCGGAGAACATCAAATTTCCTGGCCATGAGGAATTTGACGGCCACGTTCCAGGAAAGAGGCGAGACATTGTACTGGATGGTCCACTTGTTGATCTCTTCAAGGAACTGCTTGGTGGCCTTCACCCCCACGGAGGAACGCAGGAGGGAGGGAGGAATGAAGGAAGGAAGGAAGAAAGAAAACAAAACACTTAATCTCCGTGTTTTGTTATGGATTCCAGAATGTTGTATAAAGAGCTGTGGTTTCCAACAGTTCCAAACTCGGCCTGAGCTTGGAGGCTACAGGAGAGGCAAACTCAGCAACGGAATTCCTTAATATCAGGAGCAATTCGACATTTGTGCAAAATAGCGATAGTCCCCGGCTTACGACCACAATTAGAACTGGAAAATATGGCATTAAGTGGTGCAGGGGTGAAGCGAGGCAGGGCAGAACCATTCCCAGTTTAAGGACTTTTTGTTTTTTTTGCATGGCTGTTAAGGTGAAGCGTCACAGTCATTAAACGAGACATTGTGTGATTGTGAGTTGTGATCATCCCTGCCGGCTTCCCCATTGATTTTGCCAGTCACAAATGTTGATCACCACAACATCAGGATACTGCAAGCATTGGGCCGGTTGCCAAGTGCCAGAATTTTGATCCCATGACCCGGGGATGCTGCAATGGTCATAAGAGTGAATAAACGGTCATAAGTAACTTCTTGTAATTTCAAATGGTCTCTAAACAAGAGGCTGTGAGGGTGAAGGTTTGTTCTCAGAGTTTGTGGGAGGCTTGGAGAACAAAACGTCACCCTCATCCGACACCCGAGCTACAGATATTCGCCACTATTGCAAAAGGCCGTAAGTTGAGCATTCTCTATCGTCACTGGGGCCATGAATGGTTGTAAGGAGAAGCACCCAGAACCGCTTCTGGCCACCTTCCCTTCCCCCTTCAGATGCAATTCTGGTTTAGATATTCCTAGGAAAAACGTCAGCCGCTCCCAAAGCCCAATTTTTGAGCCATCACGCCTTTTACTGTTTAAAACAAAAAACGGCCGCCAGCAACGGGAAGATGAAAATGTCGGACGAGATGAGTCACGGGGAAGGAGTTGCTTGCAAGATGCGGAGGCAGGAAAGAGGGAAGGATGCTTCAAGGGGAAAAAAAATAAAAAGAAAAAAGAAAACAGGGATTGCCTGAAAGCAGAAGGGCTGGATTAGATGACCTTTGGGGACCCTTTCCAAGCCTACAGTTCTGTGGTGGCACGATCAGGGCTGGACGAAGTTTCGGTATGAGGCTTGTGCTGGTACTCCTGCTTCACTGCCTGGAGACGGCTTTGGAGACCTCACTGAAGATGATCTAAAACAGGGATCTCCGAACTCGGCAGCTTTAAGATGTAATGGACTTCAACTCCCAGAATCCCCCAGCCTGCCATGCCGTCTTGCTTAGCAACATAAATGTCGGGCTCAGCTGTGTGGATATAAGTTGAGGATGACCTACACTCTCTTCCTGATGTCAGTCAAACAAAGGTCCAATGGATCCCAGTGCTCAGCTGAAATTCAGGCCCAAAAACTCGCTCAGTGGCTCCATCCTTCATTGGGTTCAGGGCTCCCTGTGGACCCATTTCTGGAACGGAAACGTCGAGTCAGCTCCTCGCTTGGGGCCTCAGGGAGAACTGTGTGGCCGTTCATTTTTAAACAGCTCCTGCGCTGGAAGGACACACATCTCGAAGGAGTGACTCATGGAAAAGAGGAGGCCTGCGCTCCCCTCGCCCCGAATGGCTTCGCCATGGCAGGGATGGCGGCGGACAGCATTAGCGCCACTTTCTGACCTGTTAATGTTCTTGCGGGCTCAAACCGGGGCTCTGAAGGCACCGGGAGCAGCCAGGCTGGGGCGATGCTGGGCTGAGCAGAATCCAGCAAACTGCAAAGCATTCAGCCTCTCTCTCCATATCTATATCTCTCTATCGTCTTTCTCCATATCTGTCATCTCTTTCTATATCATCTGTATCTATTATTATCCCACCTCTTTCTCCATCTTTCTTTCTTTCTTTCTTTCTTTCTTTCTTTCTTTCTTTCTTTCTTTCTTTCCATCCACCCATCTTTCTATCCATCTATCTTTCTATTCACCCTCTCACCCACCCATCTATCCACTCACCCATCTATCCATCTTTCTATCCATCTTTCTATTCATCCGCCCGCCCGCCTATCTATCTATCTATCTATCTATCTATCTATCTATCTATCTATCTATCTATCTATCTATCTATCATCTACCTACCTACCTACCTACCTACCTACCTACCTACCTACCTACCTACCTAGTCACTTAGTTGAGTGCCTATAGAAATTAAATATCAATAAAAATGCCTGTGTATTAGCTATCTATGTATCTATCTAGCATCTGTTTGTATTCCTCCCTCCCCCCCCTCTCTCCCCCCACCTATCTATCCCTCTCTATCATCTACCTATCCCTTCTTCCTCTCAACGTGGGCCACGCTTAGTCCCTTGCAGCAAAAGCTGAGAAAAGAGCCAGGCCCTTTGCAACAGAGCTTCTTAACTGGCCTTAGCTTTCAAAAAGGCCATTAATCCCAGCTTGCCCCCTGTTCTGATTGCCCTGTTCTCCTGTTAACGATCTCCTCAAGAAGTTCTCTCTGTTGCCTGTCTGTCATTTCTGAATGCTTCAAGCCCTAATCAAAGCCCTCCTGTCTGGCCGACAAGCCGCTTCCCGTGTTCTGCAAATATTAAACTTCCATCGGGACGAACGAGGACAAGGTTAAAGTGAAACAGCAAACAGATCTGGGAGAAGAGCAGCGTGACATTGAAGTGATCCCTATCCTGCCTGCAGATCCTGTTTTGCCTCCTCCTCCTCCTCCTCCTCCTCCTCCTCCTCCTCCTCCTCCTCCTCCTTTAACAAGGGTTTTAACCAGGGTTTGTGCAAGGACTTTGGCGTGCTTTCCTTTCCAATAAAGCCGAAGCTTTGGCCCCAACGTCCTTGAGGAAGAGGCTGCAAATTCAGACCCGGGTGCAGCTGGCAGCCTCCAAAACTGGCTACTCTCCTAGTCACAGAGCTGTGATGTGTGTGTGTGGTCCATTACAGGGAGACCTCGACTTACAACCACAACGGAGCCCAAAGTTTTTGTTGCTAAGTGAGTTTTGCCCCATTTTACACCCCCCCCCCGGGACATGGCAACTGTCATAAACGTGAGTCAGTGGACAGGCGTCTGAATTTTGATCATGTGACCATGGGGAGGCTGCAACGGTCGTTAAGTGTGAAAAACGGCCGTCACTTTTTCCCGTGCCGCTGTAACTTCCAATGGCCACTAAGCGAATACAGGACTGCCTGTATTCAACACACCCTCCTCTCCCTTGCAGAAAGCCAACCTGAAAGTCAAGCATGCAATTTTCGCAAGGCACCTCTAAAGGTAAGTCCTTGACTTACGCAAGTTCATTTAGTGACCTTTCAAAGTTACAAAAGCCTTTAAAAAGTGACTTACGGCTGTTTTCCACACTTATGACTGTTGCAGCAGGCTCACATAATCCAAAATGGATCCCTTGTTTTGCAACCTTCTGACGTGCAAAGTCAGTGGGGAAACCCGGATTCACTTAAAAACTGTGTTACTAATTGAACAATTGCAGTGATTCGCTTAACAACTCTGGGCAGGAAAGGTCATAAAATGGGGCCAGATTCACTTAACCAATGACAAAAATGCTGGGCTCAATTGTGTTCATAAGTCAAGGATCACCTGCTTCCCTGACAAGCAAGGGGGAAAAAAAATGGGAATATTCAGAAGAAATATTCAGGTTTTGAGCAATGATTAACTAGCCATTTATTTTCCACGAAAGCAGGAGACAAGGAATATGTCATACAAGCTCACATCAGTTGTTGAAAGGGACCCAGGAAAAGGCTGTTTCGTAAGGCTCTTCTGAGCTTTTCAATTCTTTAAATGCAGCCCAGGCGCTAACTGGGTGGCTTGTAATCTCCTTTTTCAAGGTGAAAAGCTGCTACATCCTTCCCATCCTTTCTCAATTTTCCTTTTGTTGAGTCCCCAACAAAAGGAGGGGGGGGGGAGAAAAAGCATGACGTCACTCATCTGGGACGACAGGAAATGGTTTCAAAAATAAAAGGATTTTCCCAAGCCAGCAAAAGTTGCAGTTTATTTGATCAGCTTTTTATTCAGATTTAGATGTTTCTATCTGGGCAGCAAAATTCAGTGCGATCAGAGAGAATTTTTTTTTTTAAAAAAAAGAGAGAGAGAAAGGTTGAGTCTTTTTTAAAAAAAATTACGTTTCAAAAATGCGAATTTTTATTTTTTAAAAAAGGAGGAGGCAGCGAGGCCAACCCTGAATATTAGCTTCCTGTTTCAAGTTGTGCTCCGCCGTCACAAATCAAAACAAAGATGTCCTTGATGAGTTTCTAGGAAATTTGGATGGGACATTTTGTAGCATGACAAGTGGAAAAAAAAATACTGTACGAGTGGGAAGGCATTCCTAAGGTTAGGACTGTGCAGGTTTCATTGGGAGATGAATGCCTCGGCTGAAATAATACTTATGCTCACCGTGACGCCCAGAATTTATGTCGCCCAGTGAGAAATTTGTTAAGTGAGTTTTTGCCCCCTTTTACATGACACCCCCCCTCCCTGGGCCACTGCAATTGTTATAAATATGAGTCAATTGTCAAGCATTCAAATGTAAATTGTGTGATCCTGGAGATGCTGCAAAGATCATACGTGTGACCAATAGTGATGTCATTTTTGTGCCGTTGTAACTTTGAGTGGTCATTAAATGAACTGTTGTAAGTTGAGGATTATCTATAATCGATTACTTCTGAGGATGCTATTGTCTCCAATTACTCAACTCTGTAACACATCTCATTCGGCAAGGCCACTGTTTGCAATTCTCCATCCTAGAGTATCTGAATTTTGGCCCCAAAGAGGAAAAAAGGCACAGGAATGGAGGTACAAAATATGCTAAATATCTTATGCAACGTATTTAAGGGCTCTAACTTTGCAACTTACAAGGAATTCCAATTGATTTTAAGCTAGTCAGCCCTGTAACTGCTGGTTTATCTATTCTACTCTGTATTGCAGCATTGCTCTCCTAGATCTGCATGTAAATGACTGGACTCCAAGCATAATCCAATTAAATCTTCTCCAGACACTCGGGATGTCGGGAATGTGACTCAGTGGCAAGGGATTATGGGGGTTGTAGGCCAGAACAGCCGGAAGTCAGTGAGTTGTCATCCCTGATTTATTTTGTCCTAGAAAGCAGAATCTATTTGTGGATGAAGGATCAATCAATCTCTGCAGCTTTAAGACGGATAGACTTCAATCCCAAAATTCAAAGTCATGTTGGAATTCCGGCAACATCTGATTGGCTGGCTGGGGAATTCTGGGAGTTGAAGTCCACCCATCTTAAATTTGTTGATGTTAAGGAACGTTAAGCCCAATATTCCTCCAATATCATATTCCATTTTAAAATCATACCAAAAAAAAACACCTTGAAATCTTCACCCGTCTACAATCACGTTATGCATGAGACCCTTTTTTCCCTGGAACCCACAGACTGAGTTGCTACACAGGGAACAGCCTGTGTTCATTTCCCGAACAGGATTCCCTGTTCCAACTGCCTTCGAACATTTCATTAGAAACCTCTCTGTCCTCTTGCAAACTGAGTCAGGTTATCAATGAGGCTAATCTCATTCATGATGCGCTGATGGGGGGGGGGAAGCTGACAAACTCATTGATGACTTTTGCTACTCTCAAAATGGCTGAACTCAACAAGAGAGGAGGATAAGAAACAGTTAATGCTTGGATGGGGTCACCAGGGAATATTTTTTTGGGGAGGCAACATGTCCTTGGAAAACGCAACAGCCAAGGCAAGCCAATCTCACAGTCATGTCTAGGAGGCCATGAGCCTGATCTGAAGACCTTCCCTCTTTCAAAGGACAGTGGAATCTCAGAAAGACTATCCTGGCCATTAGCCACTGACCTGTTGTTCCACAGCTTCTAGGAATTCCATAAATAGGGAATCGTGCCACAGCTTCCCTTTGAGGCTGAATCCGATGACTCCGGAAGTCCAATAAAGACTTTGAGCCGAGAGGATTTTCAGAACGTTCATCAGGACTAGTTACACCAGACGAGATCCATAAGGATTGACTTCGCATTGGCTTTTAGACCAAGGGTTCTCAACCTTGGCAACTTTAAGACTTGTGGACTTCAATTCTCAGAATTCCTCAGCCAGCTTTGCTGGGAGTTGAAGTCCACAAGTCTTAAAGTTGCCAAGGTTGAGAACCCCTGTTTTAGACTTAGCTAGTGATACTACAGTTGATCTGCAACGAAGTCCCAAATATTTGGAAGGTCTAGAAAAGCATTTTGGAGGAGCCTGACCTGTTCAGATATGGGGTGGTGTGGGGAGACCTTCACTGCAGGACACCCAGCTACTTGGCCAAGCCCAACTGACTCAGCACTGTGCTTCATGTTTCAGAGTCAGCAGCTCCAAAAAAAGCTGCTATTCTCACCCCGTTTGCCAAGTTCACTATCTTTTCAGCTCCTCCATTATTCTCAATTATCAGCTTCTCTTCTCCATTATCACCCCGGATCTATTAGGGTTTCACAAGGAGCTTTCTTCCCCAGTGGCACACCCAGAAAAGTCAAAATGAAGACAAACATACATAACCAGATATCTGGGGGGGGGAGAGTCAGAATTAAAGGGGGTTGGACTAGAAGACCTCCAAGGTCCCTTCCAACTGTGTTACTCTGTTACATCTGTTCTAGTCTTCCCCCCCTTTTGCACAAGGATAATTCCGTTTTGTTCACCTTCCCATTTCCTCAGCCTTGGAGATGCAGAAGTGGAAAATTACACAAGCTGAAAACTTCGCAACACGTTTGCCTTTACAGTCAACGGGGGGGGGGGAACATGCACGCACTAGAAAAGGCAGGAATGTAAGAGGCGCAGCTATCCAGGCGTAACTCTTCTCCAAAACAATTGAAATAAAGGCTGAGAAATTCAGATATTTTTTTCCTTTCTTCTTTTGCCAGCCAGGGCAATGTTTTTAGGAAGAAAAAAAACACTGATAATGTAGCATAATGCTGCTAAATAGGGTTGGCAAAGAGTCATAGTGTTGGAATTAATATAATGTATATATTCAGTGTTTCTCAACCTTGGCATGAATGAGGAGACTTCATTTCCCAGAAGTCCTCAGCCAGCTCCCCAACAATAGCACTTTTTGGCTCCCAAAGAATTGCATTTTGTAAACATTTAGGAAACATATCTACCCCATGAGCAGGCTCTAAAATTAAAGCAAGGATGCTTAAAGCTACGCAGATTTCTTACGGACAACCCCCCCCCCCGCCACTGGGAGTCTCTAGATAGAAAAACCAAAAACCAGTTTCCTTCCATTACGTATATACTTTCTTTTTCTTTCGTTCTTCGGCCTTCCTCCTCACTCTCCAGTTACAGGATTGGGAAAAGGGATTTTTAAAAAGGGGGAATTAAAAGAGGATCGAGTTAAGTGGCACCCAGAAGGGCAGGGTGGCTTTGAACTTCTCCGCCCTCCCGCCTCACTTCCTTAAACATTAAAAGACGTGAATCCAGGGGGTTATTACATGTTTGTGTTTCACATCCTCTCCCTAATCCTTTTTTTTTACATGGGGAAAAAAATGGAGTCAAATATCCGCTCCCCCCCCCCCGCAAACATACCAACCCTGGGGGGGGGGAGAGAGAGAGGGAAAAAAAAGAATTCATTCAAGAGAGTCCAAGATTTCAGAGACACGTTTAAGAAAAACGGGGGGGGGGGGACAACTGGATCTCTTGCTCCCCCAACTCTCAGCGGGAGAGTGCTACTTCCCTCCCCATGCTCTCTCTTTATGCAGAAAAAAGGGGGGGGTTACCTTTATAACCTCCCCCCACCCAGGCCCGGTCAGAAATTTCCTTGGTTTTTGGAATAAGAAGAGGGAGCCGGGATGGGGGTTTGCATCCTTGCTGGTTGGGGAGGGTGGGTCAAAATGGGATGCTAGCACAGAGGAGGGGAGTCTGCACCCCCTTTGCAAGGGAAAGAGTCACCCTCTCTGGGCCCGATTCGCCTGCATTTCAGCTTTCACCCCCCCTCCCCCCAAATCTCTGACTTCCATGGAAACATCACCCCGGGATACCTCTGTACTCCCCCTTCCACTGATCTGGCGGAAGGGGGGGGAGTTCATCAAAGGCGAGGGGGGGGGGCAGCTGTACCCTTCAGGGCCCAGACTCCCCCCCCCCACAAAGAGGAGGCGGCCCCGGATTCTGGACTTTACTCACCCCCGCTAAGGCGAGGACTTACAGGGGGGGGGTACAAAGTAAGGAGACGATGCATATTGGGGTGGGGTGGGGAAGGGAAAAAAGGGGGGGGTCTACTTCCCAGGAAAGCAGGCAGGCAGCCCCCCCCCCCACCCAAGCTTTGCCTTCGAACCCCCAAACCGGACCCGGCCCGGGAGGATCGCTGGCCTTTTGCACTTCCGCTCATCATCACCTTTTCGCTCCAGGGATGAAGGGGTGTCATTGGGGGGGGGGGGGACAAGGCACGAGAGAGAGAAGGGGGGGGGGAGGAAAGGCCAGGCCTGAACGGGCTCGGCCTCTGCATCTCCAGCGAGACCCCCCCCCCTCCCTCCCTCCCTCCCTCCCTTTTCACCCCCAATTCGGATCGCAAAAAAATAATACACAATTCAGCCCTCCAAGCCAACGTCATTGCTACGATCCTGCCCGGGCGGCCCTCGGCTTGCTCTTCCATCCCCTCTTCCTCCAACGTATATATATATATTGGGGGGGGGGCGTGGGGGTCTCCCCCTCTTACCTGCTCCTCCTCGGGAGTCAGCTGCGCGGCCATGCTCCTGCCAGTCCGGAGAAGAGGCGCAAGTTTGCCAAAGTCGCCAGCCTCGCCCCCCCCTCTCTCTCTGTCCGCCTTCAAGCTTTCTCCGGCCCCTCTCTCGGCTCCCCCCCTCTTTTCTTTTCTTAAATAATGGTGGGGGGGGCAGAGCAAGCAGGGGGGTCAGCGGCAAAGAACTGCCCTCCGCGCTAAGCCAGAGCCGCGCATCTTTGCCAGCTTGGGGATAGAGCGCTTGAAAAAGAGCCAGGGGAAAAGAGGAAAAGAGAGAGAGAGAGAGAGAGAGAGAGAGAGAGAGAAGGGGGGGAGGGAGGGAGGGGGAGGGGTCCCGCCGGCTCCCCTCGAAAGGGGGAGGGCCGCGAAGGGCCGCGGAACCGAATTAAGATGGTCGGAGCGGCGAGAGAGCGAGGCCAAGGCGAAAGCCCAGCAGCGGCGACCAGCCGAAACCCCGCTCACTGGTTCGGCCGGGCCAGCCCGGACCTATCGAGCATCGCCGGTGGGCGTGGGAGTGGGGCGGGGAGGGGAAGAAGAGAACCCCCCCCCTTTTTTTTTCCTCCTGCCTTCTATTGGCAACAAGTCTGGTTTAAAAATTAAAATAATAATAATCATAAAAAAAAACACCCAATTGCTGCAGGAAACGGCTTCCTCGCTTCCACACCCTCCCAGCACGCCAAGCTATTGGGGGGGGGGGGAATCTGGGGAGAAGAAGAAGAGGAGGCAGGAAAAATAGAGGAGGGGGGGGACCCTTTCCGCTGGCAAGAGAGAGAGAGAGAGAGAAAATCGGGGAGGGGGGCCGGAGGAAGTTTCTCCGCTCGCTCAAAGCGCAAATCTCCCCCCCCCACCCGATTCGGATGGGCTCGTTTCCCGGACTGGGAGGAAATGAGGCGGGGGGGGGGCAGACTTTCCTTCGAACTGTTGCTTTCTGGAGGAGGAGGGGGGAGGAGGAGGAGGAGGAGTCTCCCTGGGTGAGTGTGTGCTGAGAAGTGGAGGGGGTGGGGTGGGGGTGGGGGGTGGGGTGGGGGTGGGGGTGGCAAGGATTAGGAAATGGATGGATCCGCTCCCGCTGGCTTGCCCCCCCCTCCCCTTCTTCCCCGCCCAGGCGGGCGGATCTGCTGCCCAGCCTTCCTCGCAGCGCTGATTCCTCAAAAGCAAAGAGGGGGGAGGGAAGGGAGGCCAGCCCTTCCCGGCGCCGGGGTTGCTCAACGCCCCCCCCCCGCCCGCCTGGGGAAACGGCATCCCATTCGTGGGCCCGCGGGGCGGGGAGGTTGCTGGGGAGGCGGGGCTGAGGAGGAGGAGGAGGAAGAATGCGGAGAGGAAGTGCGGAGAGAAGAGGAAGAGGGGAGGGGCGAGGAGGAGGAGGAGGAGAAGAAGTGGAAGGAAGAGGAAGAAGGAAAGAGGGGGGAAGAATACCGAGAGGAAGAAGGAAAAGCGGAGGAGAGGAGGGAAGAACGTGGAGGGGAAGTGCGGCAAGGAGAAGAAGAAGGAAGAGGGGAGGGGAAAATGGAGAGGAGGAAGGAGAAGAAAAGGAAGGAAGAGGGGGAAGGGAAAAAAGAGGAAGAGAAGGAAAAAGAAGGGACAAGGAAGAAAAGGAGGACGAAGAAAAGCAAGGGGAAGGAGGTGGAAGAGAGCAGGGAGGGTGATGGAAAGATGGAGAGAAACAGGGATCAAACTATCCAGAAGCTACAAGAACATTTATTTACTATTATGTTATTTATTTGTATCCCACCTTTATTGTCTTTGTATCAATAACGCAAGGCAGTGAACATATCTAATAACCCTTCCCTTTTTTCCCTACAACAACCCTGCGAGGTGGGCCAGGAGAGATTTAGATCAGCACGTTCAGCAACCTTGGGGGCTAATGCATCCTCCTCCCCCTCCTCATGATTGCTAACGGCAACCACGGGACCCTGCAATCACCATAAATATAGGTTGGTTGCCAAGTGTCCAAATTTTGATCACAGGATTGCAGGGACACTAGTGGTCATAAGTATGAGGACCGGTCATAAGTTGCTTTTTTCCAACACCATCGTAACCTTGAAGCCGTTAGTTGAGGGCTACCTGTTCTAAAATAAGTGAGCCATAGAAGCTGGGGGTAAACCTTGTTGGTGAAGGTGATAAGGCAGCTAGAACAAATGTGACCTTGATGGAAACACGCAAAACCTGTTTCTTAAACATTTTTTAGGTCGAAAACAACCAGACAACATTTGGAAGTGGCTTAAGCAGACACCTACCAGTATTAGGAGGGGAAAGCACAGTTAGACTTGCAAAATTTGAGTTATCACAGCCAGTCTCCATCAGGCTGGCCTCAGCCATCTTACAAGGTCCCATTCTTGGTCTGCTCTACCTTGCAGGGTTGACATCTTGATCCTGTCATTCCCCACAGCTAGTGGGGGAGGCGAGGAGAACCCAAAGCTATTTTTGTCCAGATGGGAGTCCCATCTGAGCAATGGCTACAGCACCCCACTCTGAACTGCATGGTGGATGGACACCACCTTTTCCATCAACCGAATTAAGTCAGCCCTCCTAGAATCCCACCCCATCGTCCTAAAATGAGGGGAGGGGAGTCTGGTCTTTGCAAAGCTCAGCCAGAAGACCCTTTCAGGGCAGCCCTCGCTATGAGATGGGGGTCTGCAGATTGCATTCCTATGTTATTTTCAAAACAGAACACAATAGAATAACAGAGTTGGAAGGGACCTTGAAGGTCTTCTAGTCCACCCCCCTGCTCAAGCAGGAGAACCTAGACCATTTTGGACAAGTGGCTGTCCAGTTTCTTCTTAAAGGCCTCCAGTGATGGAGCACTCACAATCACAAGCCATTCCACCGGTTAATTGTTCTGTCAGGAAATTCCTCCTTAGTCTTTAGGTTGCTTCTCTCCTTGATTAGTTTCCATCCATTGCATCTTGTCCTGCCTTCAGGTGCTTTGGAGAAGAGGTGGACCCCCTCTTTTCTGTGGCAGCCCCTCAAATACTGGAAGACTGCTATCCTGTCACCCCTACGGTAGTTCTTCCCCCCCCCCCCATTAAGCTAGACATACCCAATTCCTGCAACCTTTCTTCATATGTTTTAGCCTCCAGGCCCCTGATCATCTTTAAGTTTGCAGCTTTCTCTAGCTTGCAAAGGAGTGCCAAATTCTCTCTTTCTCCCCCCCCCTCTCCCCCCTCCTGGGCCAGGTTGTTCTCTAGCTGCACCAGCCACCCAATGAGTTGCCAGTCGCCTACATTCTTGGCAAGGAAAACATGGCTTTCTGAGAAAAGAAGGCTGGGGAGGGGAGGGCGGGGTGGATTTTAAAAAGGCCCACTGTCTGCGGATGGAGAGCGACTCTGAGTTTATCGAGAAACACATCGGCCCCTTAGCCATGATGTCATTTCTCTTGAAAACCACCCTGGGCTATTCAGAGAATTGGAGACAGGCTGCAGCCGTATTTATAGTTAGAAAGCTTGCACCTCGCTGCTTTTTAGCTCTCGGTTGGCTTCCTGGCACTTCTTTTGCTCAAACCCAAGACTTTTGTGAGCCACCGGCTTCGAAACTTCCCATCGGTGTACACATTTTTTTCCCCTTTTCATTTCTTTGCTGAATAACCGGCGGGTTTAGGCTTGCTGGCATTCTGGTATTTAAAAAAATTAAATAAGGAAAGTGTACTGAGAGTTAGTCTCGATTTCTCTCATTTGAAAAAGAGAAGCTTCTAATCCTTGTGGCAGGAAAAGTAGCAAGGGGTGCCTACTGGAACACAGGTGGTCAACTGTTTAGTTTTCCTTGGTTTGAAAAAGGGAAGCTTCTAGTCCTTGTGGCAGAAAAAGTAGCAAAGGGTGCCTACTGGAACACAGGTGACCAACTGCCTTTCTCTGGTAGGGTACAAAACATCCAGGTGAAGAATGCCTCAATCAGCCAAATTTGCAGAATTTGGCCTCATTTTGCTTAGGATCCAAAGGAGCTGAGTGTAAGTCTTGATTTTTAAGTCCTCTCAAACTGTTTCCTTTGCAAGAGACCCGCAAAGGACATCCCCGCCACAGCAAGTCGTGATCCATTGCTGAGTGTTGAGCAGGAACGAGGCAAGGACGTGAAATTACAGAGCAGGAGATATTTGCAGATTTCGTCCCCAAAAGTTACGCTAGGGAGTTGGCTTGGGATGAAAATGGCCAGGATCCAAGTAGGGAGTCCCTTTCTGTGCTAAGATAATGCTCTGGTTTTTTTCCAGAATGGAGAGCATTTCCTGTCTGGAGGCCGAGAAGAAAGCCAATTTCCCAGGCTCAAAACACTGTTAGCTTTTTCTCTCAAGAGACCCTGAATTCTCAGAGGTCCAAAGCCCTCGGTAGTAACACGAGAAACTCAGGAGGTTTTAAAGAAACCGATGCGTGAATTTTCAGCTCCCCAAAGAGCCTTCTTAACAAAAAATTCAAGATGTCCCACAGTGTGAAGTCCAGCTGTTACCTGGCTTAGCCTAGGGTTGTCCAACCTTGGCCACTTTAAGACTTGTGGACTTCAACTCCCAGAATTCCCCAGCCAGCCCTGAGTTGAAGTCCATAAGTCTTAAAGTGGTCAAAGTTGTACTCTTCTTGTTTAGGCCAAGCATGTTGTCATGAACTCACTGAGGTTTATAAGCCACGATTTAGGGCTTAGGTGGTGTTCACATGGCAATTGCAACCCAGTCCATCAAGCATGGTTACACCAGGCCTTATTGCCAGATGCAAACCTCATTTCTGCAAAAACCAAAAAAAGCCAAAAACAAACTATAAATCAATGGAATTTTCCTGGGCTTTCCAAACCCTAGCAAGAAAAAAAGAGGAACAACTTGGCAAGGCTGAAGTTAGGGGGAAACCAAAATAAAGTTGAGGAAGAGAGGATCGAGAACTATTTGAAATCAAGAATCAGAAAATATTCAAAATCGGGAATCAGAAAATATTTGAAAACAAGAATCAGAAAATATTCACAATCAGGAATCAGAAAATATTTGAAAACAAGAATCAGAAAATATTCACAATCAGGAATTAGAAAATATTCAAAATTGGGAGAATCAGGAACTACTTGAACTCAGGGATCAGAAAACATTTGAAATTGAGAGAATCGGAAAATATTTGAAATCAAGAAAGATAAGACAGATTCATGAAATCAAGAATAAAAAAATTGAAACTGAGAATCAGAAAATACTTCAAATCAGGAATCATATATTTGAAGCAAAGAGTCCCCTTGGACTAATAGTTCAGGCATTGGATTAACAGTGAATTTTAATGACTTTGAATCAGCCATTCTCTTAGGCCACGAAGCCAGTTAAGTCGAGGGTGATTAGAAGGGTGAGTCGGGTAGAGAAAGAGGATTAATTATTTTCCAAAGTTCTTTGAGAAGCTCTTTATTTGGTGAATCTCAAGAGTGCAACACCAAAATTCCCAACACCAGAAATGTGGCAGAATTAGAGGGAAGCCAAAAGGCTTCAGCATGTGAATGGTGTCTTTTATCTACTCTGGGTTGTCTTTCCTTTTATGTGAGGAGTGCATAACGTATAGCTCCTAACGTCAAATCTGTGCAGCGATGACCCCAAGATACAGCCAAAAAAGTCAAGATGGTGGCCGCAGGGTGCGAGTGAAGCTCCGCCCACTAAAAAAATTACCACCCTGTGGCCGCCATCTTGACATTTTCGACCATACCCTGCCCTGAAATTGACTCTACTGCCATTGACTCTGGGGCGGACTGGAAATTAACTTCACTGCAGTCCAAGTGGCACAATATGTGGGGTTTTTTTGGGGTTGTTTGAAACTTCACACCTCTCTTTCAAACTTGGAATCCGGAACTGGGGAAACCCGTCGAGCCTTGAGGAATGTGGGAAAGCAGCGCCCTGCAATCCAAGGCCTGAGTGTGTGTGAGAGAGATTGATCTGGGAGAATTTGAGCCCAGGTTTATAGCGGCTCGTATTCCAATTTATTCAGAAACTCAATTGTGGGCATGGATGGATGGCGGCATCTCTAAAACAGGACAAAGAGGCCGAAACCCTCGGAACGAAACTATCCCGTTACATGCCAATCGTTGGAGATGGTGGGGTTCCAATCTGGGTTTATGGAGGATATTCTTGACCAATCCTGGCCACTTTCTGGCCTCTAATCAGTTATCCATCTGGCACTCGCTCTCCTCCAAGACGGGTGGCGATGGCTCCACTCGAGGAGTGGACAAGTGCTCCAGTTCGTAACGCCCGTATTGCGAGGCGGGATCGTCAGCAGCTCCCGGCTGCTGGTTTTTATTCCTCTTGTGCTCGATGATTTGCTGCAGCTGCTGCCCCGCGTAGCCCGGCTTGGAGGTGAGCGGGCAGCTGGGCACCGCAATGCCCAAGATGTCGGAGACCATGTAAGGGCGCAGCCAGCCCACCAACGGCGTACTCCCGGGATCGTAGTGGGCCTGTTTGTGATAGAAAAGGAGCCCGTCTACCTGCAGGAGAAACAGGAAGGAAAAAACTAGGTCCGATTCAGGAGAGGGCGTGAGTGTCCATGGAAACAGAGGGCAAAAAAGTCAAGATGGCGGCTGCGCCAGTGCGACTGAAGCTCCTCCCTTCTTTATTAAGCATTTTGATTATAATACAGGTAGTTCTGAACTTAGGTCAGTGGTTCTCAACCTTTTTAATGCCGCGACCCCAAACGGATCGTAAGTCGAGGACTACTCAACTGGTGCAGCACCGTTTGCAGAATGGGGCTTTTGGCGGGCTCAGCAGGGCAGAGACAGCTTGGACAATTCCTATTGGCTTTTGAAAGCCAATCGAATTAGACTCTATTCAAGAGAGTCTATTCTATTGGCTTTCAAAAGCCAATAGAATAAAAGGGAATAGCACAGCTAAGGAAAAGGGGGAAAAAATGGCGGACTGCATTGTTTGGCAACCCCCCGTGAAATGGTCGTTCGACCCCAAATGGGGTCCCGACCCACAGGTTGAGAACCACTGACTTAGGTGCATTCGGAGCAAGAACACGATTGAAAAAAAAAAAAGGGGGGGATTTAGGACCGATCCTCGCAGTTTCCCTACAGACGTGCAATCAAAATTCCGGCATTTGGCAACCCGTATTTAGGACGGTTGCAGTGTTCCAGGGTCACGTGACCGCTATTCCGCTCCGAAGGAGGTGCCCAGCTTTCTCCACCAGGGGAGCTGTGTTTCCACTGAAAGCCCAGCAGGGGGAGCTCCACGCTTTGAGAATCCCATCTTGGGTCAGAGTGGCTTTGCTTAACTTGCAGTGTTTCTCAACCTTGACAACTTTAAGGCATGTGGACTTCAACTCCCAGAATTCCACAGCCAGCATTGCTGGCTGTGGAATTCTGGGAACTGAAGTCCACATGCCTTAAAGTTGTCAAGGTTAAGAAACACTGGCTTAAGGAGAATACATGTTGGAAGGGACCTTGTAGGTCTTCTAGCCCAACCCCCTGCTGGAGCAGGAGACCCCCCCACTATGCTGGGCAAATGGCTGTTCAGTCTCTTCTTAAAAACCTCTGGTGATGAAGCACTCACAACTTCTGAAGGCAAACTATTCAATCAGAATAGAGCTGGAAGGGCCCTTGGAGTGATGGCGAACCTTTTAGAGATTGGGTGCCCAAAAACCACCAACCCCGCTCTGCCTCCCGCCCTGCCTGCAGGGCCACGCACCGCCTCCATGGCCTGCTGCAGATGATCGCCAGGCAGCCCTGCAGCACCATGGCAGCTCTGCCCTCTGCCCACACCCCGCAGCATCATCTGCACGCTATGGGGTGTGAGGGCGGAGTCTTGTCCCTGTTGCCTGGGGGCGACTCTCCTCCAGAGGGACTGCTGGTGAGAAGGGGGCCGTGGGGGGAGGCGGGGCTGGGGCAACGGCATGCATGCCCATAGAGAGGGCTCCGAGTGCCGCCTCTGGCACCCGTGCCATAGGTTCGCCACCACTGTTCTAGCCTAACCTCCTGCTGGAGCAGGACACTCTCTACTATTCCAGACAAATGACTGTCCAGTCTCTTCTTAAAAACCTCCAGTGTTGGAGCATCCACAACTTCTGGAGGCAAGTACTCCACATCCAGATAGCGAATGAGGGGATAGTTTGTGTGGGGTCTGTATGTGTGTGATGGGGGTGCCGGTATCTGGAAGGTGCTACCTTGGGGAGCTCATCGTTGGGGAACCCAGTAGAAGGACCCCTCCTTTGCAGACCCAGCCTGGAATGAAAGCAATGTATGAAAGACATTAACTGAGATGCACCCATGTTGACCAGCATGTCTGAAAAGGCAAAACTCACCTCAAAGGGGAACGTCATGGCCAGAACCTCACACAGGCTGGCTGCATTGCAGGAATAGCTCTTGAGGCCCACAAACCTATACTGGAAAAGAGGTCAAAGAAGTCAGCCTATATGTATAAATAAACCTGCTGCTTTAGTTTATGGATGAGTGGGAAACTGAGCCTCCATGTTTAGAGGCAGTATACCTCCAAACAACCCAGCAAGTAGGGGGTAGGCCAGTGTTTCTCAACCAACGCCACTTGGAAGACGTGGGGACTTCAACTCCCAGAATTGCCCTGCCAGCGTTACAAGCCAAGCCAAATCAATTTTTTTTTAAAAAAAAAATGTGGCTCTCCTTCAATCAGTATAACAAAATAAAAGCAAAACGGAATAAAATTAGGAGTACAGCTTTGTAAAAATCTCCCCCTTATTTATGGACAATTGTTAGATTGTGCCAGTTTCTTTGTCCTGGTAGGAGAACAGAATAGGCCACCAGGAAGAAACGGTTTGGAAAATAAGTTAGTTAATTTCTATTTCTTTTTCTTCAGAACCACAGGGAGGTCTCTTCCCATCACAGCCTGCTTGTTCAATAAAAAAAAAAAACAAGGCCGACTTTAATTATCCAAAAAGTGACATTTTTCTCCTGGGAGAAAACATCCAGCTTTGGAAGAGGGCCAAGTAGAATAAATTTCCACTGAAATTGACTCACTATGGATTGGGAATTGACTTCACTGCATTCCATGTGGCCGGATCAATACAATACAGGCAGTCCTCGACTTACGACAGGAGGGATCTTCAAACTTGGCCACTTTAAGACTTGTGGACTTCAACTCCCAGAATTCCTCAGCCAGCCCTGCTGGCTGAGGAATTCTGGGAGTTGAAGTCCACAAGTCTTAAAGTGGCCAAGTTTGAAGACTCCTGACTTATGACAACAATTGAGCCTAACATTTCTTTGCTAAGCGAGATGGTCATTAAATGGGTTTTGCCCCATTTTACAACCTTTCTTGCCCCAGCTGTTAAATGAATCACTGGCATTGTTAAGTTACGTCAAACGGTTGTTAAGTGAATCTGGCTTCCTCGTCTTTGTTTTTCAGAGGGTCGCAAAAGGGGATCACGTGACCCTGGGACACTGAAACCGTCGTAAGTACATGCCAGTTGCCGAGCATCTGAATTTTGATCACGTGACCATGGGGATGTTGCCACAGTCCTAAGTGTGAAAAACAGTCCTAAATCATTCCCCCCCCAAAGCTTTTGTAACTTTGAATGGTCACTAAATGAACTGTGGTAAGTCGAGGACTAATTGTATAAATGCTCCACTGCATAATGCCTGATTTCTGTGCACGTGATCCTAAACTGACAAGCTTCTAATGGCGCTGGAGGGTCCCCTTGCAGTCCAACCAGCCTGCCCATTTTGGTCAAAATAAGAATAAAAATGTCTCACTGGGTTAAGTCGGCTTTTCTCTGACAAGACCATCTCTTCCTCCATTTTGGAATGCAGCCAGTAGAATCTGAAATCTGTCTGGAGAAGGGGGAAAAGGGACCAAGAGGTGAGAAATGTTTCTCCATGCATCCCCCCAGCTTATCCAGACACTCCAGTACAGTAGATTTCATCTTGAATTCTGAGGTTCACCCAAGCGACTGAATCGTAGGCGCAGCCAGCATCCTAAGTCACAAAATACAAGATTCAGCCGTCCATCTGCGTTTGAAAAGACAAAGGTCACTTTTTTGAAGACAGAGAAGTCCACATCCTGGACAGAAAGGACCACTGGTTTGAAAGGTCAAAATTGAATGGCCCTCCCTTAACAGAGGGGAAGGGATTTGACATCATCTATCTCCAGTCTACAACCACTGTCCTTTCAGCAGCTCCAAGAAGGCTCCACACCCATTTGCACTACTTCAGGTGACTCTGAGGACACAGGTAAAGCTCCAAATGGCCTCAATGACTCCCTAAAAGAAGGCAAATGACCAGCTGTCTGCAAAGAGTATAAATCCTTCCATTCCCCACCATCCAATCAGAGCTGAAGAAGCTTCTTGGATGAGAAGTGAAATGTCTTCAAAGAAAAACAAAAGTCCAGTTGCCTCTTGAAAAAAAGCACCTTTGGGATACAACACCATCCTTTCAGCAGCTCCAAGAAGGCTCCACACCCATTTGCACTACTTCAGGTGACCCTGAGGACACAGGTAAACCTCTAAATGGCCTCATTGACTCTCTAAAAGAAGGCAAATATCTGCAAGGAGTATAAATCCTTCCATTCCCCACCATCCAGTCAGAGCTGAAGAAGCTTCGTGGATGAGAAGCAAAATGTCTTCAAAGAAAAATAAGGAGGTCCAGTTGCCTCCTGAAAAAAAAAAAGCACCTTGGGACAATCATGACTCGGATGACTGAGAACCCTCACACACATTTACCAAGTTAAACCTAACACTAACCAAGATTAGGAGGCACCTCTGAGACATCGCTAGCTGACCTGGTTGTGTGAGCTCAGCCACAGTTACCTGGCAATCATAGACAGGGTGTCCCCGCCAACACATCACGTCAAGGACGTAGTACGTCTGCTGGACCTCACTGTAGATGCAGTCCAGGATGGTGTATTCTGTAAGGGACACCAACCGAGATTAGTCTTTGTGTTCAGTTCTGACGGTGTTATAAATCAGGAGGTAAAACATTGTGCACAATTTCTGTTTTGATTTTGTCCCTGCTAAGAACAACAACAGCGGTCGTGAGGAGAAAAAGTCAGAAACTCACCTTTCCCTGTTGCCGAATTAAGCCGGTTCCCACCAGGCAAGAGAGAAGGGAAGCGATTGACACAAAACCCACTTTTGGTGTACACTGCTGTGGTCCCCTAAAGGGGGGCAAAGCAAGAGGGAAAAAAAATGAGAACATGGTTTTCAGGGCAAAGGATCCATTTTACTTGGGGCTTGGCTCGGCAGAAGGGAGGAGGAGAAAGAAAAGAAGGAGGAGGAGAAGGAGGAGGGAGGGGAGGAGAAGGAGGAGAAGGAGGAAAAGAAGAAGAAGAAGAAGAAGAAGAAGAAGAAGAAGAAGAAGAAGAAGAAGAAGAAGAAGAAGAAGAAGAAGAAAGAATAAGGAGGAGGAGAAGAAGAAGAAGAAGAAAGAAAGAATAAGGAGGAGGAGGAGGAGGAGAAGAAGAAGGAGGAGGAGGAGCGGGAAGAGGAAGAGGAGGAAAAGGACTTCCTGCTTCATCATATAGAAGCACAAAGTGATGTATCCACCACTCTCACCTTCTTCCCCTAACAGCCTGAAGAAGCAGGTTAAGGCTGGGAGGGACCAGGCCAAAGTCACCCACAACTCTCCATGGCCAAGACTGAACTCGAATCTGAGTTTCCCATTGGCCATCCAACCCTCAACCACAACGCCATGTTGGCTCTCCACCTGCTTTCTTACCCTGGAGGCCACCACAAGAGCTCTCTTCCCCGTAGGACACACCACAAAGAGCCACTCCTGATCCAGATCGGGGGGGACATCAATCAGCCACTCAGAGAGCATCAGCTGCAGAGAAGGGGAGAGGAAACAGATATATCAACTGTCCCGAGAAACCTAGAAAAGATCCACAATGAGAAGTGGAACCATCTGACCCCCAATGAAAAAAACACAATGCTGTAGGTCAGTTTCTGAGCGCCTGATGTAAATATCCAAGATCTTCAGCTCTCCACTGATGTCTCCAAGAAGAAGACCTTAAATCCCCCCTCCAGATGAACCAATGGCACATCTGGCACAATGAGATTCTCATTTCTCGTGACATCTACCTGGCTACAGGATTCAGTCAACCCAACTTCTGAGTCAACATCCTGAGCCAATTTAGGATGACTCAGAAGTTGGATATCGAAGAGACTTCTAGCTAGGTCAGTGTTTCTCAACCTTGACAATTTTAAGGCATGTGGACTTCAACTCCCAGAATTCTACAGCCAGCAATGCTGGCTGTGGAATTCTGGGAGTTGAAGTCCACATGCCTTAAAAATTGTCAAGGTTGAGAAACACTGAGCTAGGTAGACCTGCCTCAAACTCCTTGGACTGTCATCTTCAGGACCCATTAAGGGGAACCCCCCCCTTCCCCATCTGCTCCTCTCTTCTTCCAAAGATCAAACTAGCTTCCACCATTAGACCAGCTGCCAAAGCTTAATTTTCCAAGGGAACCTAATGTGAGTAAAACCCCATCCTGGCTTGTGCTAGGAAGTTAAAAGCTCCTTAGTCACCACCATTTTCTTTGTGATTATTAGATGCCTTTTTCTCATCTTGTTTTTCACCTTGAAGAATATAAAGCCTAGTGAGTGAGCTATTAAGGGGTAAGAAGATGAAATGAATAAGCAGAAGGAAAAAAAAATCAACCTTGGGCAGTCTCTGTAAAATAAATAAATAAATACATAAAAGGGAACAGCAGGTGCAACACAGAGGCCTTGGTTTTAATGAGAAGACTTGGCAGCCTGGGATGATAATTTTCAGAAGAGTGATAAGGATGGCCTTGCTGATCGAGGTAGCCATCAAAATAATTAACACTACAGTAGTGAAGGCAACAGGACCTGTGGAAATGGCCAAACTGACTGATTTGATCAGAGAAAAGCCAATATCTGCATTTATCAGTGACTGGAAAGCACTTCTTGTGTAAAATCTGCATTTATCAGTCACTTAAGGACTTGTGTAAAAAAAAGGGGGGGGGAAATGAACGTGTGATTTATGGTCTGAGGACAAGACAGGTCATCAAAAGACAGGTTATAAAAAGGAGAGCATATTGATGTAACTTTAGAGAGAGCAGTTAAAATATAATTGTACGTTTAACTGCTGTGAAGAAATTCAGAAGTCAGTTCTTTTTATATTTTTTTCTTTCTACTTTTCTTTCCTTTCCTTTTTTGTACCTTTAACTTTTTGTTTTATTTTTCCCTTTCTTTCTCATTCTACTTTAGTTTGTTTGACTTCTAAAACTTTGATTTAAAACATGCATATGTGTATAAAAAATGAACAATAGTCCCTCTCTAGGATTTTTTTCTGGACGAGAAGGTCCTTTTGGGAAAGGTGGAAAGTGGCTAAGGAGGATCCCTGACCCTGTTTTCCTGGGGAATAATTTTGTTAAGAAGTCTGATTACCCATCTGATCAATAAAAATAAAACAAGAGGGAAAATGATCAAGAATTTTAGCTCTTTTGCTCTTCCATGAACTATTTTTTAAAAAAAGATTCTTAAATCCTGGTCCCGTAGCTATTCATTCCTTGGTGTTTTTTAGGATTTAGAGTATCTGAAAATCATTTTAAGTCTGTAGGCAGAAAGGAATTTAGAGTGAAAAAAAAACAACCCCACAATTTTCATGAGTTGAATATAATTTATTTTCATGACTGTGCATTTATTTACACACACAAAACGTTTGAACATCAATGTTTCTCTTTCCCTGGGGGATCTTATCATTATTTTAAAGCCTGAAGAATAATTGTAACACAAAGTTGCAGAAAGCATTCTGTAAGGCATATAGAAAATAATGGATGGTTTTCCTTTTTTTAAAAAAAGTAACTGTTTTATTGTATCAAACCAAGATTTAAAAAACTGGATGTGAAAATAAGATTACATCAAAAAATTAAGACTTTCCATCTCTGCTCTAGTGTATAGTTTATTTTATGTATGCTTCTCTTTTTTTTGTTTTTGCTGTTTTGTTGCAGTGGGTTTTTTTTTAAAAAAAAGATTCAATGCATGTGTTACTTTTAAAGGAAGAAAAAGAGCAGCCTGTAAAACTGTAACAACTAGAAACAAATTTGTTAATTTTTTAAAACTGTTTTAATTAGGCCACCCTGCCTGCGGTTTCATACCTCTATCAGCTTTATATTTTGAGACTGAGTTTGTTTTGATTTATTCAACCTTCAGCTACCAGACGATGCTGTAAAAACCCAACTTGCATTTCCTAAGTTTTCTAGTTTAGTTGAGTTTTTGGAGGCATTAATGAGTTTGATGAAAATCCATCAACAAGAGAAATATTGAAAGTATCTATCTATTGCAACCGTCTGTTAACTTAGATCCCTATTCAAAGGGCTGAACCATTGACAAGTAAAATAACAATAATTTTAAAACAAGGAGAACCGACCCCCTTTTTCTGCTTGAAGTAGGCCTACCTGGTTGGCATAGCGTTTCGGTAGCTTCTTTACAAGGTCTAGCTCCATGTCTTCATGATCTCCATCAGCCTTGGCTTTCTCTCCCTCCTTGCCCTTGTTGTCCTCTACCTCCTCCTCTTCCTTCTCCTCCTCCGCTGTGTAGGACCAGTCATCCTCCGCCAGCCTCCTGGCATGGTTTATATAGTCCAGCCGCTTACTTGACAGAAGAAAAAAAAGTAAAGTCAAGTTTAACCCTACAGGGGAAGAAAAACCTGAAAGGCACAGAAACAAGGCGAGCTCAACATCTAGAAAACCAGGAGGCCTCGCTTAAGGATGCTTAAAGACTGTCTGAAGTTATGAAGGGAAGAGAAGGAAGGAAGGAAGGAAGGAAGGAAGGAAGGAAGGAAGGAAGGAAGGAAGGAGAAAGGGGGAATGGAAGGAAAACAGGAAGGGGAAGAGTGAGAAGGAAGCAAGGAAAGAAGGAAGGAAAGGGAAAAGAGAGGGAGGGAAGAAAAATGGAGGGAGGCTAGTGAGAAGGAAGGAAGGAAGTGCACACGTCATGTTTTTATTTCTATCCTTATTTTCATTCTGTGCTGCCCTTTTTAAATTTTTGTTAAAACTGTTTTTAATTGGCTATTTGGATACCCTAAGCCATCCCGAGACTTTTTAGGGGCAGCCATCAGAAATATAATTAAAAAATAACTACATTTTTTTTAAAAAAAGAAGAAATAAAAAGTAGTAGAAAAGAAACAGTGTGCCCTCCATTCCAAACCAGGGAGGAAAAGCCCGCAACTCTCCAGAGGAGCAGAGAAACGGCCCACCCCCGTGGTGGGGCCAGACAAGCGACCCGCTAGGTTTAATGGCGGGGGGTGTGTGCTCCCTTACGTCTTCTGGAGCTCCAGCAGCCGCCGCCGCCTCTCACCCTGCTCCAGGGAGCTGTACTTGGGCTTGTACTGGGCCAGGCGCGGGTGTGGAGCCGCGGGGCTGTTCAGGTCCTGCGAAACGACAAAGTTGCAGGCCAGAGCCTGGCTCAGCTCCTCCATTCTTCCTCTGGGGCAGCCTGGAGGGAGGAAGACGGGCGGGGAGGGTCACGTTTACTCTGGGCAGGTGGGCTGGGCGGCTGGGCCAAACGGGGAGGGGTCCATAGACCCATTCTCTCCTCCCCCAATAAGGCCATAGATCAGTGGTTCTCAACCTGTGGGTCGGGACCCCATTTGGGGTCGAACGACCATTTCACGGGGGTCGCCAAACAAGGCTGTCCGCCATTTTTTTCCCCTTTTCTTTGGCCACGCCCCTGGCACCCGGTGATGTATAAGTGGTTGGGGGTCATCACAACATGGGGAACTGTATTATGGGGTCGCGGCATTAGAAAGGTTGAGAACCACTGCCATAGATGCATGCAGAAGAGCAGGGCTCTCCAGACTTGGCCACTTTGAAGACTTGCGGATTTCAACTCCCAGAATTCCCCAGCCGGCTGTGCAAGAGGCTCCAAACTATGCTGGCTGGGGAATTCTGGGAGTTGAAGTCCGCAAGTCTTCAGAGCAGCTAAGTCTGCAAGACAGGATAGTCCTCAAGCTCGGAACCGTTCGATCAGCGACTGCTCAAAGTTACATTGACGCTGGGAAAAAGCTGGTCCTCGTACTTACAACCGTCGTGAGATTCCCCGAGGTCACATGATCCAAAGTTGGGTGCTTAGCAACCGGCATGTATTGACAATGTGAACTGCCACCTTCCCAGCCAGCTTCTGACACGCAAAGTCAATGGGCGGAAGCCGGATTCACTTAATGACCGGATGATTCACTTAACAGCCATGGCAAAAAAAGGTCATAAAATCAGGCGCGACTCAGCTAACAGCCCCCTTGCTTAGCAATGGAAATTCTGGTCATAATGGCGGTTGTAAATTGAGGACTAATCCATTTTCTAGGGGGGGGGGCAAAATGAGTGATGCACGCCCTGCACTTAAGCTCCCCCCCAGCATTAACTAAAGTTCTGCATGTTCTTCCACTTTTGGGGGGGGGGGGGTGTTGCAGGAACTTTGCACCAAGCCAGGTTTCATCAGGGTTTATGCTTCCCTTGCAAAGCTAAGCCACCATGGCTAAAGGGCTCCAACTCTTGCACCAAGCCTGATGCCAAGCCACCCGCCATCCTGGTGGGATGCTTGATCTACTCCCCCCCCATCATACCCAGCCAGGATGAGAACTGTAGCCCAACCTTTCCTTGCAAGGGTAGGAAGAACAGAGAGGATCCAAAGAGGAGGGAAGAGGAGACTGCCACCCCACTCCCATTTCAGAGATCGGCTTGAATGCACTCTGTACATGCCCATGGGCTGCTGCTGCTGCTTCTTCTTTTTTTTTTTTGAACATCAGCTTCAGTCTCCCAGCTCGGGAACGACGACCAGACAGGAGACAAAGGCCTGCTGGCTGGTGAAAAGACCCGGCTCGGAGGTCGCTGCCCCACTACTTACCCTACTTACTCGCCGCCAGGCGGGATTCGAACCCGCGAACTCGCTTTCCAGAGCACGCCGTCAACGGAAGCGCGCTCCGCCCCGCCCCTTCCGCCATTGCGTCACTCGCAGGGACCTCGGGGGGTGGGGCCTCCGGAAGGTCTTCCGAAAGAATGCCCCGCCTCTTCCTTTTTGCCTTCTCTCTCCTTCCAGCCACCCTCCCTCCTCTTGGAAGTTGCAAACAGCGCATGCGCGCTCCTTTAAATGGAACGTCCAGCTGGCTTCGCTGTGCAAGCCGCGTTTGGAGGCATGCGCGGACTAGGAGGCGGGGCTAAATTAGAGCTTCCGCCTCCCCTTCCCAGAAGCCCCTTTCTCGCCCTCTTGGTTTCTGGGGGGAGGGGTGAACTCGTCCACCTCGAAATGTGGTTTGCAATTCAAGCTTTCCATGTTTTTATCAGTGTTTGTGCAATTTGGCTGCTTTTAGAGGGGTGGACTTCCATTCCCAGAGTTCCCCAGCCCAATTTGTTTTGCTTTGCTGGCTTTCCTTTGCTTGCTGAGGAATTCTGGGAGTGGAAGTCCACCCCTCTGAAAGCAGCCAAGTTGCACAAACGCTGATGCAGATGCATCGATTGCCTGCTTTATGCAGCTTGGATGTTTTCTTGCAGACATTTCATGACCAAACTAGGAGGGCTGTGAGGTCCTCTGAACTTGGTGGTTGGCTTGCAGACGTTTCGTGCCCCAACTAGGTAATGTCATCAGTGCTAGAAGGGAGAGGGGTTTGCAGAGTGAAGGAGAAGGGAGGAAGAGGATCCCTGGAGGTGCTTGGTGCTCTCTGAACTTGATCGTTTGCTTGTTCCTAGCTGGGGCATGAAGCGTCTGCAAGCAAGCCACCCAGCTCAGAGAGGAGCACCGAGCGCTCCACACCGTTTCGAATACCCGCAATTCAGCAACAATTCTCGGCTTTGCAACAGGCTCGGCGGTTTTCCTATTGACACCCCCCCCCTCCCCGCGCCATCAAACTAATCTGGCGAAGCTTTCTCCGCGCAGAAAGGAAAACCAGGCTGGTCGCCTTCCCAGTCCTGGCCGCGCAGGCTGAAGGGGGGGGGGGAGGGCAGCTACCCGTGCCAGGACCGAGCCGGAGCGTCAAGGCGGCGCCCCCCGCGGCTGCCAAGAGAGGGCGGCCGCGCTCTGGCCCGCCCGCCTGCTGGGTCCGCGGAACGCTTTGCGCCCGGCGCCTTTGGCAAAAGTTCGCAGCTGCGGCAGCTGCGCCCGTGCGTCACGGAACAGCCCGGCGGCTGAGCTGCGCCCAGGAGCGCGGAGGCAGCCGAGCCTTGTGGTCTCGCTGCCCTTCGGAGGCGGAAGGGGGGTACCCAGCGAAGCCAGGTGCGCCCCGAGAGACCTGGCTGTGGCCAGCAGTGCGCACGGAGGACCCCCCCCCCTGCCACCCCACCCCCCGGAGAGGCGGACGGGCGCTGCGCCTCGGCCAGGTGGCCAGAGCAGCGCAACCCCATCCTCTGCAGGAGAACCGTTTGGCTGCGCGCGAGGGGACCCGGGTCGCGTAGCTGCCTCGGCCGCCCGGCGCCAGGAGAGGAGGGAACTCTGCCAGCGTCCTGTCCCTTGTCCCCGGGGGCTGTCGCTCGTCCCTCCCTTCAGCGCCTGCGGTGGAACCGGTTGGACTGCCCTGCCCAGCCACCCGTCGGCCTCGCGCGCCTCTCCAAAAAGGGGGCTCCGCCGCCACCCCCCCCCCAGTTTTTGTGTCCCTGATACTCTTGCAAACTTTCTTCTTCCCGGCTTCTCCAAGTCCTGGAGTGGATGGATATTCCTTCTTCCTCTCTCGGCCTTCCGCCAGCCTCCTCTTCCTCGCGCAATCGGCTTTCCCGGAGCTTTGCAGCGAACTCAAGCGCGTGCACGGGAATCCAGTTTCCCCGGCAGCGATCCGCGTTCTTCTTGATTTCTATTTTTACTGAAATCAACCCTGTGGGTGATCTGTTTTGAGCGCTGTCCTGGTTTCTGAGCCGCTGGAAGTCGACGAGGGAGAAAGAGAGAAAGAGCGAGAGCGGACAACAAAAGAGAGCTCTCCTGGGCGCTCCCCGAGGGATTTTACGCTTGGCTGGTGGATCTCAATCGGTTTGCAGAGAGCCCTTCGGGGGGTGTGGGAGGGGGACACCTTGGTGGGTGAACTCTCTGCTTGCTTTGGGCGGGCTTCTTCCCGGCCCCAAAGTTTTAGATCCTGCAAAGAGGTAAAATTTTATATTTGGGGAGCTGTTTTTCTTTTTGTCTTATTTTTGTGGTGTGAACAACAACAACAAAAAAAAGGGTGGTTGGTGGAGAGACAGCAACAGATTCACGTGGACTTTGTTGTGTATGTGGACTGAGGTGTGACCTTCTCCATAGAGGAGTGATTTGTAGCTTTTCACATTTTTCCTCCACCCTTCGGGAGCCTGGTGGGTTTCCAATCCGATCCAACAGGGATTATTATTCAGCCTTGCAAAACATTTCTGGTTAACAACAAGAGAGACTTTTCTTCCTGGTTTTCCCCTTCCAGGGAGACTGGGGTTGAAAGCCTGAGAAATCCTGACTTGCCCTGCATTTCTCTTTATTTTATTTTTTTTAAAAAAAGACCCCACAGGTTTTCTTAACTGTGGACCAAACAGATTTAGAGCGCACAGATCAAACATCTTAGCTGCCTCTCTTCGGATCAAGATGCTTAATTCTGACCTATAATTTCAGGGTTTCAAAATAGAGCTGAGCTTTACGGATAACCCATGATGGGCTGCTTGATATGGATACAATCATGAGACTTTTCTGGACCTGGCCTGAGGTCTGCGACCCCGAAGAAGATGTTCTGTGCTTCACCCCCTTCTTAACCTCCCTCCGCCGATTGTGAAAAGCAACTGCCCTTCTTAAATCTCCTCCTATAAAAACACCACCAGATGGTTTTGTTCTTCGGACAAAGTCCTGTTCTTCTCTTCGCCTTCAGCCATTGCAGAGTCCCCTGCAGGCCTTGGTAGCTTCCCCGGGGAAAAGGCCCCCTTTTCAACAGCTCTCACGGGAGGGGGGAAGGGATTGGTGGCCGAGACCCGGCCGCCTCACCGGACACCCCCATGGCATTCCAAGCGCGAGCACTTTACGATTTCCAGAGTGAGAACAAGGAAGAAATCAGCATCCGTGAGAATGAAGAATTGGTGCTCTTCAGCGAGAAATCCCTGGATGGCTGGCTGCAAGGCACCAACTCCCGAGGGGAGACGGGCCTCTTTCCCGCCTCTTATGTGGAGATTCTTCGCTCCAGGTCCTCCCCGACTTACACCAACTGTTCCAACAGCCCCACCGGGTCTCCTGGGAATGGGTCCTCTTTCTACGTCCCCCCGTCCGCCCCCAGCATCTCCCACCAGGGCAGCTTTGAAGATGATGAGGACGACTGGGACGATTGGGACGATGATGGCATGGTGGTGGAGGAACCCCGGAGCGGGGCAGGGACCAACGGGCACCCCTCGCCAAGCCTCTCCTGCCCCAGGCCCTACGCTCACCCCAACAACACCGGCAGCCGGGCCAAGCCGTCCTTGGAGAGGCAGGACAGCATTGGCTCTTCCAAGAGAGGAAGCATGGTGAGTCGGAATCTCAACCGTTTCTCCAGCTTTGTTCGGTCTGGAGTGGAGGCCTTCATTTTGGGAGATGTCCCCATGATGGGCAAGATCTCAGAGGCCTACTACATCGACATGGGCTCCAAAGGTCCTCAGTGGAGGTCCAGCCCACACCCTTTCCTCTGCTCCGTGGAAGAGCCCACCAAACAGACCAAGTTCAAAGGCATCAAGAGCTACATCTCCTACCGCTTGATGCCCAGCAACGGCAATTCGCCGGTTTACCGGCGCTACAAACACTTTGACTGGCTGTACAACCGCCTCTTGCACAAGTTCACCGTCATCTCGGTGCCCCACCTGCCGGAGAAGCAAGCCACGGGGCGCTTTGGGGAGGACTTCATCGAGAAGCGCAAACGGAGGCTAATCTTGTGGATGGACCACATGACCAGCCACCCGGCGCTTTCCCAATACGAGGGCTTCCAACACTTCCTCACCTGCGGGGACAACAAGCAGTGGAAGATGGGGAAGCGTCGGGCGGAGAAGGATGAGATGGTGGGGGCTAGTTTCCTCCTGACCCTCCAGATCCCAACCGAGCACCAAGACCTGCAGGATGTGGAGGACCGAGTGGACACCTTCAAAGCCTTCAACAAGAAGATGGACGACAGCGTCCTGCAGTTGACCAGCGTGGCTTCTGAGCTGGCCAGGAAGCACGTTGGTGGCTTCCGTAAAGAGTTCCAAAAACTGGGCAACGCTTTCCAAGCCATCAGCCAAGCGTTCCAGATGGACCCACCTTACAGTTACGATGCCCTCAACAATGCCATCTCCCACACGGGCAAGACCTACGAGATGGTGGGGGAGATGTTTGCCGAGCAACCCAAGAACGACCTGTTCCTCATGTTGGATTCCCTCTCCTTGTATCAAGGACTGCTCTCCAACTTCCCAGATATCATTCATCTTCAGAAAGGTAGGTCCTCTACTTTGGCCCCAAAGGACCAAGATAACAAGGCAGCAGAACCTGTCTTGCGTGGGCCGCCTCTGGGGAGATGCGGGGAGGGGGGGGGAAGAGAGGTTGGATGTCTTCTTTCCTGGTTTGAAGACAGTCTGGAGCCACGATTGTCTGCTCGCCTTGCAGCCTCATAGCCTTTCATCCTAAGGTTTCGGCCCCAGGAGAAGGCAAGGAGCAAAGTGGCTGCAAATTGCAGCGGGCGGAGAGCCTGACTTTTGCGATTGCAAATGCACAGTGCTCAGGACTAGGACAGCAGCCCCTGGGGAATTCTGGGAGTTGAAGTCAGAATAACAAGAGTTGGAAGGGGCCTTGGAGGTCTTCTAGTCCAATCCCTGCTCAAGAAGGAGATTCGAGATCAGGGGTTCTCAACCTTGGCAACTTTAAGACTTGTGGACTTGAGGAATTCTGGGAATTGAAGTCCACAAGTCTTAAAGTTGCCAAGGTTGAGAACCCCTGTTCTAGATTATTTCAGACAAGTGGTTGTCTCTTCATGGAAACCTCCCGTGATGGAGAAAGAATAGGGGAGGGAGGAAAATAGAATAGCAGAATAACAAAATAACAGAGTTGGAAGGGATCTTGAAGGTCATCTAGTCCAACCCCCTATTCAGGCAGGAAACCCTATACCATTTCAGACAAATGACTGTCCAGTGCTGGAGCATTCAGAGCTTCTGGAGGCAGGTTGTTCCACTGGTTAATTGTTCTAACTGTCAGGAAGTTTCTCCTTAGTTCTAAGTTGCTTCTCTCCTTGGTGACCGTTGCTTCTTGTCCTGCCTTCAGGTGCTTTGGAGACAGTCCACACACCTGAACGTAGCCCAAGGTTGAGAAACACAGGCAGAGACATGCTGGACGAAGAGTTTAAATATACAGGTAATCCTCAACTTGCAATCATTCATTTAGTGACTGTTCAAAGTTACAACGGCACTGGAAAAAAAGGGACTCAAGACCGGTTCTCACATTTAACGATCGTCACGGTGTCTCCACCGTCACGCACTGTGATTCACTGCAGTGATTCACTTAACAACTCCGGCCAAAAAAAAAAAGTGTGTAAAATCCGGCACAACTCATTTAACAGCCATTTTATTCTGGTCCCAATTATGATCACAAGCCGAGGAATACTTGTAATGTATTTTGGAAATCTTGAGGTTCAGGAAGTCTGGGAATTGATCGAAACATGAAACTCAGGAGCTATGTGAATAATTCGCCTTGATTTATTTTGCTTGACCCAGTCCTCTCTGCCCCCACTCATCCATTCCCCAATAAATTTAGTAGTCTGCTGAGTTTATAGGGATAATTTTGCAGTGCCTGCATGGATTGTTCACCAGAGATTATGAAAATATCAAGGCAAAATGTACGGAGGACTTTTGCTTTAGGAAGATGGTGGTTTACAGAGTCCAGAGGTTCAACAATGATTTGAAACATTTATTTTGCTTAACACAACCCCCTCCCCACAAATAAACTCAGCTTGACTGCTGGGTTTATCTAATTCCTGGTTTAGTGGGAGGCCAACTTCCTCAATCCAGCAACGATTAAGAAAAGAGCAGACAGAGATAAGGCGGCCTGTTTACACAGCCAGGACTAGACCAGGGGTCCCCAACCCCTGGTCTGTGGACCAGTACGGGGCCGTAGCATGCCAGCAACCAGGCCGCAAAACAAGCAAAGCCCCATCCACGGGATGCAGGCAGCACACAAAACCACACATTCTCCGGTTCACGGAAAAACCTCTGGACTAGACAATTTAAAGAATTCCACCCTTAAAACATCTCTAGGAAAAAAAATGCTGGCTTTTTCTGGTTAGGGAAGGAGGGATTGCCCAAGCAGGAAAAGGAGAGGCTGATTTCTCAAACCAGTTGCCCAGGATCACACCACTTCCCTGCACACCTCCCAGGTGTGCTCCACCTGTTTCCCTTTTAACTGTGAAGAGGAAGTGGGCCTCCTGCAAAGGTAAACGGATCCGGGTAAACCAGGAGAGAGGACGTGGGGGGGGGGGCTCTGAAGGATGCGATGGCATGCAGCCATCTTGTCTTTGAAGAATGGTGGCATCGTTAGTCTTGCCTCACCTGCCAGCAGGGTGCAAAAGGTTTGCAGGCATTCCGAGGGCTGAGACTGCAATTGGTGTGTTCGTGCGCGTCTGCGTGTGAGGAAGAGATGCGACTGGGTCCCACAGGAGGAGGAGCAGTGGAAAGAGATTGCAGGTGTTCAGGAAGCTGCTACGGTGGAAGACAAGTAGGGACACGTAGGGGCAAGCAGTGAGTAGCTGAATAGGAGGAGAGAGGAGGAGAGGCAGCCCTGATTTCAGCACCACAGCTGAGATCAGAATTTATTTTGCTAAGCAAAGCGGTTGATATGCGAATCACGCCTGACTTTTACGATCCGTTTTGCCACGGTTGTTAAGTGAATCACTTCAGTTGTTATGTGAGTCACATGGCTGTTAAGCGAATCTAGTATCCCCCATTCACTTTGCTTGTTGGAAGCTGCTGGCAAGTCACAAATAGTGATTACATGAAGATAGGTAGCTGGAGAGATTAGACAGACAGACAGATATAGATATAGATTAGATAGATTAGATAGATAGATAGATAGATAGATAGATAGATAGATAGATAGATGATAGAAAGATAGATAGATAGAGTTGGAGAGATGGATGGAGATAGATAGATAAAGAGAGAGATGGATAGATAGTTGGATATATGGATAGAGATAGATAGATAGAGAGACAGTTGGATATATGGATGGGTGGAGGAAGGTAGATAGAGATAGAGAGATTAGATAGCGATATAGATGTGTGTGTGTATGTATGTGTGTGTGTATGTATGTATATATATATATACACGTATATATATATACGTCGCCAAGACACTTCCAATTTTACGTGTAAAATTGGAAGTGTCTTGGCGACGTTTCGACGAAGTCCCATTCGTCATCTTCAGGCTGGTGTTTTCAGCTTCATGCTTCGAGGAGCAATATATATATATATATATATATATATATATATATATATATATTCAAATTTCTTTTTCTGACAAAGAAATATATAGATTAGATATAAGACCAAAAACTCGACTCTTGGGTACGTTCATGATAAAATCCAAAAAGAAGTCGATCACCAAGAGAAATAATAAAAGAGTTTAATAACCAAGCTTTCGTTGGGAGTCATCCAACATCGTCAGGGTTCTAAAAGGTAGGCGCTGTGGGATGTGGTTTTATAAGATATTAGTAGCCTGCATCCGGCTTCTAGAATGTGTCAACGGGCCCAGCTGATTGTGCTGTAGTGCCTTAGATGTTTCGCATACATCATCGTGTCCCTGACCAAAAATGGGTGGGTTTAACGATGAGGGGAATGGAGAACCTCCCCCCTCGGCTCGTGCACAGGGGAGCGAGGGAGGAGGGAGACAATCAGCATGTGAAGTGAAGAGGATTCCTCTCAGCTCCAGGGCTAATGGGAAAAATACTTACGGTCGGACGAAGAAAATGGGACACGATGACGTATTTCTGATGAAATCATCTCGGGCTCCCTGCAGAGAGTGCACAAGAGGAGCTGAGCGTCCCCAGACACCCCTGAGCTCTCCCCACAGGGATATCCGCACTGACAGGGGTGTGTTTGTGTGTGTGTGACTTTTCTAAGCACCCACAGGGGGGCAGTGCCCCAAGCCCGCCAGCCTGAAGGCCAGGAGGAGCTTCAGGATGGCAATGCAGAAGCAGCTGGCATGTCCTCTTTTGGAGAGAAAAAAAGATTTTTGAGGCCGGGCACCTGCGTCGATGGGTTTCAAGGTTAGCATCCTCCATGGACGTTTAGCAGATTGAAAGCCTTCTGGGCAGGAAGTGGGAGAACAGGATGAACCGGCTGAAGGCAAACACTGACTTTAGCCGGAGGTTAGAGGAACAAGCTTCCGAGATTAAGCTGTCGCTAAAGATAGAGCCGTGCTCTTAATATATCTTGGAACCAGCTAGGACAGTGTTTCTCAACCTTGACAATTTTAAGGCATGTGGACTTCAACTCCCAGAATTCCACAGCCAGCATTGCTGGCTGTGGAATTCTGGGAGTTGAAGTCCACATGCCTTAAAATTGTCAAGGTTGAGAAACACTGAGCTAGGAGAACTCTGATCGGCTTTGTTTGGGTGACTTCAGGGATGTCCCCCTTCTTAAGTTCGCGCTTGGACCCTGGAGGGAAGCGGCAGGACGATACCCTGGCTGCAAAAACCTTGCAGGTTGCAGGGATGAAGTGAATTCCTTTCCAGTGGAAAAATCCTGGATCGTTGGAGAGCCACAGTGAGCAATCCTTGCCAGACTTTTACAAATGGTTTTCTCCAGGATAAAGAAGGCCTTGGAACAGCCCTTCAAGGAATGTACACATCGGCACCTGCTTGGGAGTATTCTGAATAATTGGCCAATTGTGGATTGGGGAGAGGATCTTACACATACTAAGACAGGCCTTTGCAAGCAGGCCGTGCTATATAATCAGAATTGCAGTCCTCGGTTTAGTGACCGAAGTTACAGCAGCCCGGGAAAAAAATGACTTATGACTGGTCCTCACACCTATGACCGTTGCAGCATCCCTGTGGCCACATCAAAATGACCACCGGCAGGTGTTTACGACGGTTGCAGCATCTCTAAGTCAGGTGATCGCCATTTCCCTGCTGACTTCCGACAAGCAAAGTCAATGGGAGAGGCCGATTCACTTAATGACTGCATGATTCACTTAATGACTGCGGTGATTTGCTTAACAACCATGATTAAAAAGTCATAAAATTGAGTGCGGCTCCCTGCCTTGCTTAGCAGTGGAAATTCTGATCCCGATTGTGCTTATAAATCGAGGATTCCTTGTCTGGGAGGCCAGCGTTGTTCAACCTTGGCAACTTGAAAAACTCGGTGGACTTCAACTCCCAGAATTCCCCAGCCAGCATGGCCCCCTGGTTAGGAGGTCCCTTAAATAGGATTCCATTAAATTGAGGTTTCAATATCTGTGTATTGATAACCCAGGTTGTACGAGAAACAAGATCTGTAATCTCCCCATCCCAGCCTAATCTCTTCAGGACTTCTCTGGAGTTAAAAAAAAAAAGGGTTGGAAGACTCCCCCCCCCTCCCCTTTGCATAGGACTGTGATAAACCTGAATTATATTTCCATTCCATTATATATTCCAACGATAGAAATAATTCAGTTTGGCTTCCGTATCTAGGCGTCCGTCCTAGTTATGCAGATCAGCGTGTAATTCAGTTGGAAATGCCTCTCCCATTTTTCGACAAGGTGCAAAACAACTCACTTCCTCTCCTCTTGTGCTCATTAGAAACTTGGGGATGGGTTTGGGATTTATACAACTTACCACCTCCACTGAGGCCAACATTTCTGTGGCTAAGTGAGACAGATGTTAAGTGAACTCTGTCCCATTTTACAACCTTTCCTGCAGCAATTGCTAAGCGAATCACTGCAGATGTGCAGTTCAGAATACGGTTGTTAAGTGGCTTTCCCCATTGACTTGGCTGGTTAGATTAGAAGGTCACAAAAGGGAGCAAATCGCAATTGTCATAAATGTGAGTCAGTTGCCAAGTGTCTGAATGTTGATCACGTGATCCTGGAGATGCTGCAACGGTCGTTAAGGGTGAAAAACGGCCCTAAATTACTTTATTTCAGTTCCATTGTAACTTTGGTCACTAAACAAAACTGTTGTAAGTTGAGGACTTACCTATAGCTTTGTAGATGGTTTTTGCAATACACATCTCTGGGTGCATCGTTTAAGTTGGAAGGCAGCCAACTGCGTGAGCTTCCCTTTAGCCATGTGGCCAAGGGAAGCTCACGCAGCCAGGTGTAATATTTAAAAGGCTGCCCAGTTCAAAACACACAAAGGGCCACTGAGCAGAGTTGCAGGCTTTTCTGTGCCAGGGCGCACAAGTGTCTTATCTCACTGGCTCAAGTCCCGGATATCAGCAGAAAACTAAGATGAACAAAGGCGCCCTTCATGTGTACCGTCCACGTCACAATTCTTTAATAGCATCCACACATCACTGATGCTGCAGTCTTTTATGGCTGTGTTCTGCTAGAGGTGTGTGGGGTGTGGACTTCAACTCCCAGAATTCCTTAGCCGGCATGAATGAATTTTTTGCTCCCAATTGTGGTCGTATAGACTGGCTTAAAAACAGCAACTGTGAGAGGGACCTTGGAGTCCTAGTGGACGATCACTTGACTATGAGCCAGCCGTGTGCAGCAGCAGCCAAAAAAGCCGATACAATCCTGGGTTGTACAAACAGAGGCATAGAATCAAGATCATGCGAGGTATTAGTACCGCTTTATAAAACCCTAGTGAGGCCACACCTGGAATACTGCAGCCAGTTTTGGTCACCCTATCACAAAAAAGATGTTGAGAGTTTGGAAAAAAATTCAGAGAAGAGCAACTAAGATGATCAGGGCACTGGAGAAAAAAACCGTATGAACAATGGCTGCAGGACTTGGGTCTGGCTAGTCTAAAGAAAAGAAGAAATAGGGGAGACATGATAGCAGTTTTCCAGTGTTTGAGGGGCTGCCACCAAGAAGAGGGAGTCAAGCTATTCTCCAAAGCACCTGAAGGCAGGACAAGAAACAATGGTTGGAAACTGATCAAAGAGAGAAGCAACCTGGAATTAAGGAGAAACTTCCTAACAGTGAGGACAATTAAACAGTGGAACAGAAGTTGCCTCCATAAATCATGGGTGCTCCATCCCTGGAGGTTTTTAAGAAGAGGCTAGACAGTCACTTGTCTGAGATGGTATAGGTTCTTCTGCTTGAGCAGGGGGCTGGACTAGAAGACCTCCAAGGTCCCTTCCAACTCTATTCTATTCTTCTACTGGCCTTTGGTGGTGGTGCATCTTGCAAATTTCTGAAGCAAAGATGCCAGTTCAGTTTCAGCCTGAAATCTCTCAAAACTGAATGAAGGAGGTTAGAAAAGATTTCAAGTAGTCCTTGACTTAACAGCCACAATTGAACCCACATTTCCGTGGCTAAGCGAAACACTTGTTAAGCAGGTTTTGCCCCATGTGAGGACCTTTCTTGCCACAGTTGTGGGGTGAATCACTGCGGTTGTGAAGTTAGGAATACGGTCGTTAAGTGAAACTGCCTTCCCCCATTGACTTTTTTGGCAAAAGATTGCAGAAGGGGATCACTTGATCCAGGACCCTGGAACTGTCATAAATGTGAGTCAGTTGCCAAGTGTCCAAATTTTGTACACATACATGACCTCAGGTCATAAGTGTGAAAAACGGTCATAAGTCTCTTTTTTTAGTACGTTGTAACTTCCGTCACTCAACAATGTTGTGAGACTAGGACTATCTATGTTTTAATGCCATCTGCAAGGGAAAAAAAAACAGAAAAATTATTGTAAGTGTAGCAAATGCCCCCTGAGACTTAAATTTTATGAACAACATCAGAATTATTTGAAGTTTGGACAGGTGTGAGGGAATCTGCTACCTGTCTCTTTGGCAACACATTCCATAAGGGGATCTGGGACAAGGTTGTTTGGCTGGTGTGGTTTATCTCCCTGGTGATTCACACACAATGCCACAGCCACACCTGCCGATTCAAGGTGAGGTTGGCCCTGTCTAATGTGTTCCTTTCTCCAAAAAGTCTGATTCATTGGGGAGGGCAAATGTTTGCAGGCCCTGAGGCAGTCAGCTCCACGTTCTTTCTGTGCAAAAGGAGAGGTAGCAACTCCTGAATTGTGAGAACGTCAGCAAGACGAGGGCTGCAGATCAGGAGAAGCCACCGTTGAGAGACCCAACTGTGGTTGGCTATGTCACCCAAGATGTAACAGCACGTTCTACAGGACACCATGGATGGATTCACCCAGGGATTCAACATGGATGGGTTCACCCAGGGTTGACTGACCACAGATGGTCGGCTTTTATGGAAAATAAGACAATCATGGTTATCCCGAAGGTGCTTTTCCAAAAGGCAACTGGACTTTCTTGGATTTTTTTCCTCTTTGAAAATGTTTTGCTTCTGATCCAAGAAGCTTCTTCAGTTCTCAGAAATCTCTTGGATGAGAAGCAAAATGTTTTCAAGGTAAAAAAAAAAACCAAGAAAGTCCAGTTGCCTTTTGGAAAAGCACCTTTGGGACAACTGTGACCTGGATGGTGGAGAATCTCTTTAGACAATCATGATTGCATTGTAGGCAGTGATGGAGAAATGGGGGAGCAGGACAACTTGGCCACCTCCCCAAATTCCTCGGCATAATAGAATAAAAGTAGGTGGACGATGGTGGTGGTGGTGATGATGAATTATAAACAGATACTCTTCCAGCTCCTGAATAAAACTCTTCTCCAGAGACCACATATAAGACATTTCATAACACATTTTCCATCAAGCAAATTTGTGAGTTACAATTCATTTCATCACCAACAACTCACTCCAGGCCTCTGAAGTGAGCTCACGAAATCCAAAGCCTTTGAATCAAATAGGCAATTCAGAAGAGGTGCTACTGGATCTCTCTTGATCTGTTGGCCATCATAGACTTTCCTGATGTTAGAACAATCAACCAGTGGGACAACTTGCCTCCAGAAGTTGTGGCTGCTCCATCACTGGAGGTTTTTAAGAGGAGTTTGGACTATTATTAGTCCAAAATGATATAGGGTCTCCTGCATGAGCAGGGGGTTGGACTAGAAGACCTCCAAGGTCCTTCCCAATTCTGTTATCCTGTTATTCTGACTAACACGGTTCTCTTCATTCTTGAATATTCTTTCCTCTCGCTTGCCCAACTCAACGTTGGTCAACTTTATCTCCAGAGGGCTTAATAACATTGGTGAGCTGTCCTTTTGCTTCCCTCCCAAAGGTGCGTTTGCCAAAGTGAAGGAGAGCCAACGGATGAGCGACGAAGGGAAAATGGACCAGGAGGAGGCAGATGGGATCCGGAAGCGTTGCCGAGTGGTTGGCTTTGCCCTCCAGGCAGAGATGAATTACTTCCACGAGAGACGCATCTTGGACTTCAAGAAAATGATGCAGTCCTACATCAGGGAGCAGATTGTCTTTTACCAGAGAGTCAGCCAGAAGCTGGAAGAGACCCTGAGGAGATATGACAACCTCTAGGAAGCCTGCCAGATGTCGGAGCTCACGATGGTCCTCAATGCTACCGTGCCCCCAGCTGGGATGAGCAGCAGCGACCGTGTTTTCTTCTCTGCCTCTGGAAGAGGGAAGTCTTCTCCTCCTGGTGGATCATGGGAGGTTCTCCCAGTTGACTTGTGCTCTCCATCATCGTCATGATGCTGAACTTAGAGCATCGAGAGGGAAGCTCGTAGCCCTGTCCTGACCAAAGCTTGGGATGAGTGCTTCCAGCCCATCCTGATCCAATCGCAAGGACCCAGGCAAGAAATTGTTGCACAAAAGATATTTTGACGAGTGGAATTCTTTTCCTCGAGAAAAGTCAAGCTTCTGGCTCTCCTAGCCTTGTTGTTTACAGAGGAAGTAAAAGAATTTGCTTTCCAAAGGAAATGTAGCTTTCGCTCCAGCCAGCTTCCTTTTTTTCTCTCTCAGGCTTGACTTTCTGGAAAAAAAAACTACTCTTATTTATCCAGATCCTTTCCAACACCAGCCCTTCCTTTTCCTCCTCCAGAAAAGGAACAAAATCAGGTTGAACCCAGTCAAGGGTTGTTGTTGTTTTTTTTCCTGTAGCTACGATGATTGTGCAAAGCAAGAGAACAGAAAGCAAAAACTGAGGTGAAGTGGAAGGAATGAATAGGTTGGCACACCAAAAATGATTCTTTTGAGGAAGTCGCACAAACAACACAAATCTCACTTCTGAGGTCTATTACAGGTAGTCCTCGGCTTACGACTACAATGGAGCCCAGAAATTCCGTTGCTAAGTGAGACAGTTGTTAAAGTGAGCTTTTCTCCCCGTGTGACGATCTTTCTGGCCACAGTTGTTGAATTATTTAGTCACACGGTTGTTAAGTGGATCTGCCTTCCCCCAACCTGTCAGAAGGTTGCAAAAGGGGATGATCACGTGATCCCCAGGACACTGCGACCGTCATAAATGTGGGTCAGTTGCAAAGCGTCCGAATTTTGATCCCATCCCCTGGGACACTGCAACTGTCACATATACACGCCGGTTGCCAAGCGTCTGAATTTTGATCACGTGACCAGAAGGGTGCTGCAACGGTCAAAAGTGTGAGAAATGGTCCTCCGTGACTTTTTTCAGTGTCCTTGTAACTCCGAACGGTCACTTAACAAACCGTTATAAGTTGAGGACTGCTTGCATATAGACATACAGGTAACAGGCAGGCATTTTTACAGCCACTCACCTCTGCACTACACCCGCATAAATCCAGAGTTCCTTTTTTTTTCCTCTTTGAAATCAAAACATTTTGATCTGTTCCTGCAAGACAGGTGTTCAGATGTCCAAGCTGGTTGATGCCTGTTTTTATTTTTAATTTTTAAAAAAGGTTTTTGTTGAGGGCAAAGGGGACTCAGACGGGGATGTCTTACGTGGCCTTAATCCAGAAATGGTTGTTTTTGGCTCCGTGTTGTTTCCCCTCTGACCTGCTATCTTCTTTCCTTCTCTTCGTCTCCAAAGAATTGTTGAAATGTTTGTCGAATAAAATCTGGGGTCTGCGAGATTTATTTATTTATTTATTTCTGAGACTTATATACCGCTTTAAGTGCAAGCACTCTCTAAGCGGTGTACACCAGTAAGCAATGTATATATATATTTACATTGCCCCCAACAATCTGGGTCCTCATTTTACCTACCCCGGAAGGATGGAAGGCTGAGTCAACTTGAGCCGGTGAGATTTGAACCGCTGACCTGCTGAACACAGTCAGCTAAAGTGGCCTGCAGTACTGCACTCTAACTGCTGCGCCACCTCGGCTCTTATCTTATCTTACTTGTCTCCTATCTGCAATACTGTCCTTTCGGCAGATCCAAGGTGGTTCCACACAGAGTATACACTCTGATGCAAGTGACTCTGAGGACACAGATAAACCCCCATGTGGCCTCAAGGACTCTTGAAGAGTTAACAACCAGATGACTGCAAAGAATATAAATCCTTCCGATCCCCACCAGTCCTCTGAGGGATTCCCGGCAGTCTTCAGGGACCACAAGGGAGCCCAGAATTTATGTGGCTAAGGGAGGCCTTCGTTAAGTGAGCTTTGCCCCGGGCTACGACTTTCCTTGCCACATGTTTTTAAGTGAATCGCGGTTGTTTAAGTTGGTAACCCGGTTGTTAAGTGAATCCCGTTTCCCCCCTTGACTTGAAGGTCGCAAATGGGGATTACGTGACCCCCCCCTTCCAGGACACTGCGACCGTCATAAATATGAGTCAGCTGCCAAGTGCCTGAATGCAAATCCCGTGAGCATAGGGAAGCTGCGATGCTCGTAAATGTGAAAAACGGTCACGGTTTTCAGTGCCATCATAACTCCAAGCGGTCACTAAGCGAACTGTTGTACGTTGAGGATCGCTTTTACCTGTGTTCCTTGCAGTGGCAGAGAATTCTAGGGAAGGAACTGGAGACCGACAGCTCTGGAGAGGGCTTCCTTCCCGGGGGTGGAGGTCGGGGGCAGGAGAACCTGCAGACGTTGATCAATTGGTGGATGCGCCAGGCTTTGTTTCCAGGGGGGAAATGCCGCAGATAAATCAAAGTGCGGAAAGGAAGCCGGCCAACCCAAATGTCACCCAGAGCAAGAAGGAAATAATTAGTCTTGTCGGGAAGCACACAAAACACACCGTGACCCCAGGACGAGCAACAGATCTGCTGATTGTTTTGTCAGCAGCCTGTTTTATAAACTGGCACCTCCGTGGCAGACGGAGGCCGTAACTTGGAAAACAGAAGGAGCCCCAAACAAGCAAGGGAGCCATTGAATTCCTGCCCGGATTGTGTGTGTGTGTGTGTGTGTGTGTGTTTAATTTTATTTTGCATTGAATCCTTGGATTTGTGCAAATTGAGAGACAGCCTGTGGTGGCTTCGGGAATCTGGTTTCAACTGTTGCATGAAGAGGGTCTCTGAATTGTGCTATCCCATCCCTGGTACTTTGTGGGACTAACTTTCAGGCTGTCACAATCTTGTTTCAAGTGAGCAACAGGCCTAAAATCAGATTCCCTTCCTCTTCCTCTTTTCTCTCTCTCTCTCTCTCTTCCCTTCCTTCTTCCCTTCCTATAACATTTCAATTAAAACTTTTAAAAAAAGTGCAAGAAAGGAAGAAGGAAAAGTTGATGAAAACTGAAAAAAAAAAAAAGGATGCCAAGGAGAAGACATGCTTTGGTCTGGCGACGTTCCCTGCAGCCACCACCATAGCTGTGAGTCCAGAGCCACTTTTGGAAAAGCCACACAGGAGAAGAAATTGCAGGAGGATCCACACAATTAACAGCTGCACTGTTGTTTACTCCCCTTCAGTTTAAAAATAAGAATGTCCCAGACCCGGATCTTGAAAAAGTGTTACTCATCATTAACCTCATTATTCTCTTCCTTTTTCTCTTTTTATTTATGATATTTCTCTAAAGTGGGTGGAAAGCAGCTTTGGGAAAAAGGTTGAAAACGTCTTTCCCCATTGCTTGGACTCAAGGCTGTTGTCTGCCTGCCTGTATCCGCTCTTCCCTCTTCGTATGGTTTTTGCAGACTTTTTAAAGAGCCAGGATCCACCTACCTCAAGTTTCTTGAAGTCAGCAGACGTTTGGTTTTTTTTGGTTCTCCTATCTGAGCTTCCAAACTCACACCTGTGCTTTGGGGAGTGGATGGCAAAGAGAGGGGGGGGAGGGAAAGAGGGAGTGGGAAAGAGACAGAGATAAATAGAGAGGGAAAGAGGGATAGAGATAAATAGATGGGGAAAGAGAAGGAAAGACAGAAAGAGAGAGAGAGAGAATGAATTCCCCCCCCATCTCCAAATCTCAAATATTTTCTCCTGTCTGCTCTAGTAAACCCAAATCCAGTGCCATGGCAGCATTCACCTTCGCTGGCCACATCCTAGTGCAGTGGTTCTCAACCTTTGTAATGCCGCGACCCCCAACCGGTCGTAAGTTGAGGACTACTCAACCGGTCGTAAGTCGAGGACTACTCAACTGGTGCAGCACCGTTTGCAGAATGGGACTTTTGGCGGGCTCAGCAGGGCAGAGACAGCCTGGACAATTCCTATTGGCTTCTGAAAGCCAATAGAATTAGACTCTATTCAAGAGAGTCTATTCTGTTGGCTTTCCAAAGCCAATAGAATAAAAGGGAGTAGCACAGCTAAGGAAAAGGGGGGAAAAAATGGCGGACTGCGTTGTTTGGCGACCCCCGTGAAATGGTCCTTTGACCCCAAATGGGGTCCCAACCCACAGGTGGAGAACCACTGGCCTAGTGATTTTGTCAGTCTCCTTTTCGAAACAGCATTTGCAAAATTAGCTTGTGGGAAACCACAATGAAAAGTTGCACTCCGTTCTTTTTTGGTGGTTTTGCAAAACGATGGCCGGATTTTGTCTGTTTTTTATTTATTATTATTAAAGCTATTTTTCTACTGAAGGGTAGTAAGAGCAGCCGGTAGAGAGGACGTCTGTATTCACAGGACAGGCAAGACAAAAAACGATGGAACTAAAAAACTCTATTGGCCTGGTACATGTACTCTCTCTCTCTTTCCCCCTCTCCCCTCCCTCTCCCTCTCTCCAGAAGAAAAAGTTGCAGGATTTTTTTTAAAAAAGTGCTTTGTATACAAGGGGAAAAGGAGGATCCCTGCTGAAAAAGGCAAAAAAAAAATGAAGGAATCCAGAAGTCGAGGTGGGGAGATTCCAGGCAGCTGCATTAGATTTTCCTGAGGCTCAAGGGGAGAAGAAATGGATGGATGGATGGATGGATGTGCCAAACCTGGATTGATGAGGAATCCTTGACAGTCCAATACCCGGGACTGCTTGGTGGTCCTTGGTGCTCTGTGAGCTTGGTGGTTGTAGACTTTTCATGACCCAACTAGGTAACCTCATCAGTGCTAGAAGAGAATAGGATTTACAGAGGGGAGGAGGAGGAGGAGGACTAAAGTCCTTGGAGCTCTCTGAGTTGGTTGTTTCCTTGCAGACCTTTTATTATCCAACTAGGTAACATCATCAGTGCTAGGAGAGAGTGGAGTTTGCAGAGGGGAGGAGAGGAGAGGAGAGGAGAGGAGGAGAAGAAGAAGTAGGGAAAGAGGAGGAGGAGGACTAAAGTCCTTGGAGCTCTCTGAGTTGGTTGTTTCCTTGCAGACCTTTCATTATCCAACTAGGTAACATCATCAGTGCTAGAACAGAGTGGAGTTTGCAAAGGGGAGGAGAGGAGAGGAGAGGAGGAGAAGAATAAGTAGGGAAAGAGGAGGAGGAAGAGGAGGACTGGAGTCCTTGGAGCTTTCTGAGCTTGGTTGTTTCCTTGCAGACCTTTCATTACCCAACTAGGTAACATCACCAGGGCTACACGTAGCTGCTTTTCTGCTACCTGTATTTGAGAAACTCCCAGCGACTCTGTGCAAAGATCACAGCAAAAGCTCCAGTGAACCGGGGAATTTTGCCCCAATGTGAGACGAGTTGAAGAAAGGTTGTCATCACTCATCAGAGGCCCTTGTTTCTTGTCAACCCACAACCCCCCTTCAAATCCACCCCCCCCCCAAGAGTCTCCTTGCTCAGGATTTTAGACCTTGTTGTTCTGCCTAAGAATTCCTTGGCAAGCACTTTTGCAGAAGTTCAGTGAACTTTGGACCGGAAGAAGCAAGATTCCTGGCTCTGCTTATCGAAAACATGTCACTTGTACCCTCTCAAGAAGACTTTGTAAGTCTGGTGGGGCTTCAGGACAGGACTTTGGCTCCACACACCGAAAAGGAAGTAACAACAATTCAGACTCTTGAGATCTAACTCTACATTATCACTAGAGTTTCATGCAGGATTCCTCGGTCTTGACACCTTGAAGCTGGGTGGATTTCTGCTCCCAGAATTCTCCAGCCAGCAGTTCCCTGAATTGGAAGCCCATCCATCTTCCCAGTTGCAGGTTCAATCCCAGTCGTAATTCAAGGACTAGGCTTTGAGTCAACGTTCCTCAACTCTGGCAGCACGAAGATAGGAGGACTTCAACTCCCAGAGTTCTCCAGCCAGCAATTCTAGGAATTGGAAGTCCACCCAGCTTCGGTCTTGTCAGTTTTGAGAAACATGGCTTAGTGTGTTCTGCCGAGTCAATCCCTGCTTGGCTGAGTTGATGGCTCCAAGTTGAAAACTTGGGAAATGGGTTGAGCCGGTTGTGCAAACTTTAACGAGAGGCGAATAGGCTGCAGACGTTTGCACCAGCCTGGGCACCGTTTGTTGTGCGATTAGCAGGGCAACAAAAGAATCTGCACCCTGCATGCCACAAAGAGGGTGAGCTCAGAGGCAAGGTATGCGGGCCAGCGGGAAGCCGGCCACAGGCCAGCACATGCCTCCTCGTGGGCTTTGCCTCTGTCAAAGACGTTCTCTGCAGAAAACTCAAACAAACAACGTCTTTCTTTGCAGGCGGCTGGAGGCTGCCGAGGGAGGCTGTTCGGCATGTCCCCTGGGTTTTAAGAGGCAGCTGTCAAACAGGGGTGAGGGTTCAATCTTCAGAAGAGGAGGAGGAGAACGGTCTGGGGCAAGCAGGGCTGCGGGCTCCAGGCACTCAGTCAGAATTTGGCCTTTGATTGACAGAATGTGGGCAGCAGTAGAACGGTAGCCGGCTGGAGATATGAAAAATAGTTGGTTATTGGATACATTACGATGGTCTAAAATACACAGGTACAACAATTTGCTTAGTGGCCGTTCGAAGGCACAACAACACTGAAAAAAGGGACTTGTGACCAAATAGGTGAACCACTGGTTCTCTGCGTGGATGCTGCTTCCGGAAGTCCATTCTGGGCCTGGGCAACAAAAAATTAGCTATTGGTTCTGCCGAAGTGGTGCGAACTGGCTGAATCCCACCACTGCTTATGACCGTTTTTCACACTTAACGATCGTTGCAGCATCCCCCACGGTCATGTGATTTCCATTCGGATGCTTGGCAGTTGACTCACACTTATGACAATTGCGATGCCCCAGGGTCATGTGATCTGTTTTTGTGACTTTCTGACAAGCAAAGTCAAAGGGGAGGTCAGATTCATTTAATCATCCTATTACCAGTTTAACAGCTGCAGTGATTCATTTAACTGCGACAAGAAAGGTCATAAAAATGGGACAAAACTCACTTAACAACTGTCTGGCTTAGCAACATAAATTCTGAGCTCAGTTGTGGTTGTTAATTGAGGACTACCTGTATCAAAGTGGATCAATAACTCTGGGTTCTCCTTCATCAGTCTTTCAAGGAAATGTTTCACCGTTCCTTGCCAGGTGAGCTGAGAGTCAACAGGAGCTGAAATCCCCAAAAACTATTAACAGTGTTTCTCAAACTTGACAACTTGCAGATTTGCCCAGAATCCCCCAGCCAGCTTGCTTTAAGATTGGTGGATTTCAACTCCCAACATGCTGGCTGAGGAATTCTGGGAGTTGAAATCCACCCATCTTATAGTTGGCGAGATTGTTTGGTTGGTCAGCTCCAATTGCTATTAACCAAGTTGTAGTTTGACGGTGTGGCTTTCATTTTCTAAATTTGGGCCACTGCCCAGCTGCCAAGAGAGCCTGCCATGAACCAGATGATATGCAGTGAGATGGTCTATACTTGGGAAAAGCCCATCTACCCAAGTAGGGTCAACAAATGAGTAGCAAAATGAAACAAAACTAACTAGCTAAATAACTGTTGACCTTTGAGGCAGAGCACCAAAGAGGAGATGTGGCACCAAATGAACTCTGACCTCCAACAGGGCTGGATGATACAGTAGGAAGTTCAGGAAACAGAGGCTAGAGTCTTCTTCCAACATTTTTGCTGTTTATCCCATCTCTATAGCAACCAACTGTGTCATAAGAACTCAATGTGGTTTAGCGAAAGCAAAATCTCCCAATTTTGTCATGCCTTTGGGATAGTCAGGGCAGGATGCTCTGCAGGTACCCTAATTCACCTCTAGGTTTTGGTCTCCTGCTGACACACCAGTGTAGGTAGCTTCACCACAGCTTCCCTTACTATTCTTTGTCTGCATCCATGTTTCTCAACCTTGGCAACTTTGAACTATGTGGAGGTCAACTATATGGACCTCAACCTGTAGTCCATCCAGCTTAAAGCTGCTAAGATTGAGAAACCCTGGTCTACATGAAGAGAGTCCACACTTTGAGGCACCTCAAGCTACAAGACCTTGGATTTCAAGGACAACAATGAAAAAAGGCTCTGCCAAGCCCGAAAAAGGCAACGGAAACTCAAGCATGCAGATTCTCTTCAATTTCTGTATATCAACTGACACCATACCCATAAGGTATTTACTGTGTGTGTGAGAGAGAGAGAATGAGAGAAATTCATGTTGAGTTTATTAATTATTCTCTCAGCGGCTGTCTCCGGCAAGATGTCTGGAGGGGAAGTTGAAGCCAAGAGGAAATTCCCCAAGGAGAACAGAAGTGGGCCTGGACTATCAGGCAGATGGTCAGGCTGCAGGTCTGGTTCTCCAAATGGAATCCATGCCGGAAACCATCAACAGGAGTTGCAGCTGGTGTTTAAGATGCCCCCGAGGGACTTTAATGGATACCAGGTGTGAGGAGCATTTTAGCTTAATTGCCAGAGGAGATGATGGTTTCTTTCAATCCTCTGATGTTTTCTGAAGCGAGACCCTTGAAGAGAAGAGAAATGATCTTGAGATGGGGCCATTTCCAGGATTTCAAAGAAGAGAAGACGCCAACGGATTATTGCGTTTATTATTGTGTTGCATTTTTCATGTTGATGAAAATCCTGAAGATTTCTAGACAGGTTCCACTTGCACCGTTCTCTCAGGTAGCCACAGATCTTGAGAGTAAATGGAACAAGGAGTGTTCAACGCCCTCTACAGCAGCCGGTGGCCAACTTCACAAGAGGCTCTCTAGTGTAAAAATGGTCTTAAGTTCCTAACATCCACTGTCTGCCTTTCTTCTGAATCATATCTAGCTGCTCTTCACCAGAAACGTTTTTCTTCCCCTTCCATTCTTCTAACGTCCACGTTGTCATGCCAGGCTGTAACGGAAAAACATTGAGCTAATTAAATGCAGGAAGGCCATTTTTAAAAGGAACACTTCAGTGGTTTCCAATGCTATTTTCAATCCAGTCTCTTTTTTTTCGCCTGTGGTTTGGTAAAAGCAAAATAACGCTGGGAGCCACAGAATGGTCCAGTGTGTTTCTGGTTTTCCTTGAATCAAGGCAGATGAGTCTCCGCTCTCTTTTTTAGGCTTGTGGACTAAAACTGCAGATGAGTTCCCCATGTGTTTTGAAGTCCTCTTGTGTCTCTGAATGGACCCTTCCATGTTCAAATACCTCATTAATGGGGATGAATCAATGTCTTCTGGCTTGCAAAATTCAGAACCTGAACATTTTGTGGTGCTCTCTGTTTTTGGAAAAATAGAAAACCACCCTGTTTTCCCTAATGGGCTTTGCTTCTGATAAATCATCCTCCCTTTGTTTACCTTTAAGAGGACTGGTGAATATTGAGACAGCAATTGGACTGGAGTTATTACTGAGCCTTACCCAATAAGTGCTTGTATAAATTAGCCAATACATGCAATGTTAAACTAAAATAACAGAAAGGAAGGGGGGAAACTAATCCAAAAATCCAGATAATATCCATTTGGTCAATATGGGATTAAATCCATCCTTAAAGTTGTCAGTAAATCTAGAAACCCAGTCTTCTCGTTTTTAAAAGACAATGTCTTCTCCAAAACTAGTAACAGATCCCTATCTTCATCAGTTCCTTAATACCAAAAAATAAAATTAAAATTATTTTTGCAATTTGTGTCAGAAATCGTGGGCACTCCATCACTGGAGGTTTTTAAGAAGAGACTGGACAGTCACTTGTCTGAGACAGTATAGGTTCTCCTACTTGAGCCGGGGGCTGGACTAGAAGACCTCCAAGGTCCCTTCCAGCTCTATTCTATTCTATTCTATTCTATTCTATTCTATTCTATTCTATTCTATTCTATTCTATTCTATTCTATTCTTCCTCTTCTTATTCCATTCCTCCTCCTCCTCCTCCTCTTTTTCTTCTTCTTCTTCTTCTTCTTCTTCTTCTTCTTCTTCTTCTTCTTCTTCTTCTTCTTCTTCTTCTTCTTCTTCTTCTTCTTCCTTCTTCTTCTTCTTCTTCTTCTTCCTTCTTCTTCTTCTTCTTCTTCTTCTTCTTCTTCTTCTTCTTCTTCTTCTTCTTCTTCTTCTTCTTCTTCTTCTTCTTCTTCTTCTTCTTCTTCCATTAATATCTGTTCTGCAGATTCAGACTGGTTCAGTATGCAATAAAGAAAAGTCCATTGTTTTCAGTATCACTTCAGGATGTGTACAAAAACAGGGCATTTTGCGCTGATGGGGCTCTCAAAATGCCCCAACTTCTCTTGAAATGTAATCTCAGTTATTCCCCTTTGTGCGAAAGGAGGCTTAAGGCTGTTTTGGGGAAGATACACAAGAAGATTCCGATTCTCAAAGCAACCTGGAATCTGAAAACGAGGCCACGCCAGGAACCGCAAGTGGAAAATGCATAATCACTAAAACACTTGCTGACATGTCTTTTCATTTTCTTTTCCTGGGTAATGCCTGCCAGGTTTCAAAATGAGTCCAGAATTTGCTAGTTTGGCTCCAGACCTCAACGCTGCTCTGGCCGAGTCTCCAAAGCTGCAAGGCAAATTTTTATTATAAGAGGCACATAAACAGATGGGGCCATTTTTCAGTCCAGAAGAACCATGGGGCTTGAAAGTAACCAAGAGAAAGAAGGAAATAATACCTTGTTGGAAACATTTATAGGTTCGCAGCTTAGATACTTTCAGACACACACACCAAACACACACGCATGCTTTGTGATAGGCCTTCCAAAGGATTGTGATTAATTTTCAAATTTGATTCTGGATTCCTCTTTGCTAGGACCACTAGAGGTAGGAGATCAGATAGGAATTATCACTAACACGAATTATTTTGAAGTGTCTGTATATATTTATGGGTACCTCGTGGTCATCCAGATGTTCATAACCCAACTCCCTTATTGCAACCTGGCCCAGAACAAGACATGTTTTATTCTCACTGATCACAATCAATAGCCACATCTTAGCTTGTCAATCAAGCATTCTAGTATTAGGAACAAATATACTGTAGTATTTTCTGATTGTCCAAATTTTGCCTCGAAAGGGTGCAGGAATACAAAACAAATCTTAAGAGACCATCATTTCCCCTGTCTTCAAAAATAGCTAAGGAATCATGGAACAGTGCTGAAAACTGACTGATGCAAGGAAGGAAAACTGGGGATGGAGACAGAAAAAGAATCAAAAGGTTGGAAGAGTTTTAATGGAGGAAAAGTCCCATGATAACAGATGGAATCTGGCTTTTGCATGGATTAAAATAACAGAATAACAAGAGTTGGAAGGGACCTTGGAGGTCTTCTAGTCCAACCCTTTGGTTGGGAAAAAAAATGGCCTAGTTTTTCCTGCTCAACCTATGTGTGATCAGACTGGGACATGGAAATGAGCAGAAAGTCTAATGTAAGAGCAATTAGAAGCCATTTGGCCCCATCAGTTTCAAAAGCTATCCATCTGTCCATCAAAATACCACAGGAAAGTGACATGGAAGTGAGAAATGGAGAATGGAAGAGTTGAGAGAGAACAAAACACTACAAAACTCTAGATTGCTAAGCTTATTTTTCACATCTAATAATACTAAAACAGGCGGGAGTATCTTATTCCTCCAGATCGGTAACTCACATTCTTCACTAATGATAGGGTTGACCAATTTTGATTTGAAAATTGGACAAAGGTTGAACACGGTCTGATGTTTCTGGTTCTTGGGTAGAAGTCAACAAATGTGTGAGGGTGTGAGTGTGGGCATGTTTGTATTCAGTTTGAAAAGTGACTCAACACCCTCCTGACAGTTGGATCTTCTACAGATTGACACCATCTCATGGAGATATCACTCTATTACTTCAATTTTCCAGGGGTAGAAGTTTAGGGAAGGAAGCCATTCGCCATCATGCTTGTCCATTTCTCCTGAGGTGACCAAAGCAGTAACTCTTTCCTCCCCCAGCTTTTATAAATCCCCCTCAGCAATTTGGACTCCAGCATAGAGTGCCATACAAACAAAATATCTGTTATTTTTTTTCTTCTTCTCTGGAATCTGAGGAATGTGACTTCACTCCCTCCCAGCTGAATTTCTACAAAAATAAAATCCACATGCTGAACAGTGGAAATGAAGAGGAAGCCAGACAGAAAAACAAGAAACCCAGAAACCCTGAACTTTTCTTTTTTATAAAAAAAACCTGGATTTATAGACCTATGCAGCTTGTCTTTTCTTTCTCCAGTCTCCCATTTCATCTTCAATATATTTTTTTTTACTCAAGTTCCATTTCATATAACAGTCAAAAACATATTTTTAACAACTACTTGTCTAAACAGAGTCATTTGTCTCCTGGAAGCAAAAATCCCTTTTTTTTTTTTTGTCCATAGTAGAAAACTCAACTATGGCCTCACTTAGTTCTTTAACTTTCAGACAATAGATGGAAACTCTTAAATTCACACCAAAAGACACAACTACAAGACAGGAGTTGTGCTTTATAGTTTCCCCCTAGCTCTACTAGGTGCCTTCCTATGATGTTGAACTTTAAAACCTATTATCCTCCAGACCTGTTGGTTGGGGACTATGGGGGCTCCATGGGAATCAAGCATTACTGGAGGGCACCAGCTTGGAGAAGAAGCAGTTGCTCTAGCTAAGAGGTGCAAAATAGTAACAGATGTGGCTTCAATTTTCTTTGCAAATTCGTATATCTATGTGAGCAACGACATGCACATGTTCTGGAGAATCTCAACTAGGTTGTTGTAAGAGTGCGTATGTGTTTTGCATGCTGTAAAGTTAATAATTGACCAAGGCTTTGCATGTTGAACAATCAATGACAGTTGAAATCTTCTTGAAAGTTCTCCACCAAAACTTTGGGGCAAAAGATTAACAGCTTCACAAATTTCAGTTACAACTGAAAGCATTTCCAGGGTCTCCAGTTACCCAGTTGAGCTATTGCTTATCTTTATAGAGCTGATAGTTGCTCAAGATTACTCTCTGACCATTGCTAGTGGTGCATCCTTTGAATTCCAAAGTCCAAAAGTGATACATCTAAGATTAATGGGATGGCAGATAAGTAACTAAACTTAGCCCAGGCTTATGATATCATCAGTTTGCAAAACTAGGAAGTTTTGCCTCCCTGGCTAGACCAGGGCTTTTCAACCTTTTCACCCCTTGTACCACTTTTAGGGTATGGCAACATCCGAGTACCACCAGTCGCCTAGCAAGGTGTCAAAAACTTGATGACAAAAAAAAAAGGAAAAAAGTGATAAAGTATAGGTAGTCCTCGACTTACAACAGTTCGCTTAGTAACTGTTCGAAGTTACAATGGCACTGAAAAAAGTGTCCCACAAGCCACAGCCGAGCAAGACACCTGCCCGCCCGGCGGCACTCTTCCTCCTGTCCGAGGTTTCCATTGTTGTGAGCATTTCTGTTGAGGATTGGCAGCGGGGGTGGGGTGGGGGTGTTTGGTTTTTATTCCCCCCGTCTGCTGGGTGGTTGCAGCAGGTTTTGGTCACTTCACATGACCCTGGGACACTGTGACCGTCATAAATATGAATCAGTTGCCAAGCATCTGAATGTAAATCACAGGACCCTGGAGATGCTGCAACATTCCAGCTGATCGGCGCTTCTTCTGGGCTCAGCAGAAGCGCCAGGATCAGCGCCAGGCTCCAGCTGGAGCCTGGCGCTGATCTTGGCGCTTCTGCTGAGCCCTCCAGCTCCAGCCATCTCTCGCTCAGGCTTGTGCGGTGCTGCCACCGGTTCAGCTCATTCCCCTCCCCTGCTACCACTTTTCTAGGAAGTTTGTGTACTACCTGCCAGGTGCCAATGTACCACAAGTGGTACCCGTACCACTGGCTGAAAAGCCTTGGGTTAGACCTTCAAAATGTTAGACTGAATGGTAAAAGTAGGCAGTGGCTTGTTTCATTCTTGAGAATGGTCTACCCCTGAAAACTTGATACAGCCTCCTGCCCTAAGCCAAGGGTAGTATTTCTCCACCAGAAGACTAATGAGAGAACCAAATTCCCAGTTATTTAAGACGCTGTTCCTACTCAAGTTTACCTAACCCCCATTGTAGAACACAAAAGCCACCAGCTGATGCTTTTGATTCTTCCTGCTTCTTCTCCTACCTGTCATTGTGTGGGGAGGAGGTGAGCTTTGTAAGGACAAAGAGGGCGTTACTCTTCTGGGGATAGCTGTTCCAGTAAGTCCTCCTTTGCACTTTGCAAGGCTTCATCTCTTCTGAACGTCTTGCCAAAACCAGGGCTGCACAAACACCGCAAGGCCACACAGCCTTGTGCCAAATTGTAAATTGTTCAATGCAACCAATAGCGGAAATGATTAATTACCTCGAAAGTCATTGTATCTGCAGCTGTGTTTCATTAACTCATTTCCAGCATCAATTAGGATTTGATTTCCTGGCTGTCTCCTCCAAATCTTTGTGTGGTTCTCAACCAGTCTTTGGACCGTGCCTTTATAGTCTCTTTGTCAAACCCTCAAGGTATCTCTCACCCCGCGGCAAGGTTGTGTGGCTTTCAGACTCTTAGATGGGAGATAGGATCTCGTGCCAGCAGACTTGATGGGTTAAGGACCTCCTCATTCATTAGGTAGCTCCAGAATTTCCAAGCTATAAAGAAATTCCAGCCGGACCTTGGGAAATGTATGAGAGACACGTAAAGAAGGGAAGGAAGGAACCGGATAATAAGAAGGGACTTGGAAAAGATATTACATCTTCTAGAGAGAGAAGAAAAGGTGAGAAAGAAACTGACAATAACCCCCCTTGATTTTGCTTGGTATAAGACAAGAACTAACCAAGGAGAGAAGCAACCTAGAACTAAGGAGAAATTTCCTGACAGTGAGAACAATCAATCGGTGGAACAACCTGCCTCCAGAAGTTGTGAATGCTCCAACACTGGAAGTTTTTAAGAAGAGACTGGACAGCCATTTGTCTGAAATGGTATAGGGTTTCCTGCCTGAGCAGGGGTTGGATTAGAAGACCTCCAAGGTCCCTTCCAAATCTGATGATATTCTATGTTCTAAGGCGAGATGGAGAGAAACATGGACAGGATTTCAAGAATCTGTTAATAAAGACCATTCTTGGACTCCCTGCAATCTGCTTTTGGGGCTGATTATCTCAAAGGATTGACAAAAGGAAGGACTGTGTAATTTCTGAGACAACCAGAGATCACCAGGGGTTGTCCACTCTCCAATGAGCACCATTTTATAACCTTTGCTTAACAGAAGTGGTCTTTTTCGGACAACTTGCTTCCCTAGGGCTGTGGTTCTCAACCTCAGCCACTTAAAGGTATCTGGACTTCAGCTCCCAGAATCCCCCAATCAGCCATGGACTTCAGTTCCCAGAATCCAAAGTCAACCATTCGCTTCCTGCAAATGGATGTGTAGTTTAAGTAGGCTTGCCCAAAACCAAGGATTTAGGACCGTATTGATTTTGCAGTCGCTGCATCTGTAAAATGGGCTCAGTCTTGGGTCTCCCCCCCCCCTCCGCTGTAAAGGCAGCTCGTGGTGGAAAATGATGAAAAACTTTGTTGCTGCGGCCGTTTCGCAATTTGTATGCTTGGCACTGAATTCTAAAACCAAAAGATTTTGAAACTATTGATAATCTGGCTGGGTTTGCCTGTCTCCTTTCGTTACATGTATTTACATTCCCTTTATCCCAGTCACAGAAGAGAGTTTGAATTTAATTTGAAGCAGAGTTCACCAGAGTACATTCTGAGCTGGAATAGCAAACATTATTTTCATATTTATCTTAAATAGCCCAAACAGAAGACAACACTTGGGGGGAATAGGACACAGCAACTGTCTATTCAAAATTGTTAGGTATAAGGTATCCTGGACTTACAACTGTTCATTTAGTGACTGTTCAAAGTTACTTATGACCTCTGTTTACACTTACACCCATTGCAGCATCCCCAGGATCACGTGATTACAAAATTCAGCCCCTTGGCAACTGACTCGTGTTTATGACGGTTGCAGCATCCTGGGGTCATGTGATCCTGTTTTGCGACCTTTTGACAAGCAGCGTCCTGGGGAAGCCAGATCCACTTAATGACCGTTTTCCTAACTAAATAATTGCAGCAATCCAGTTAACAACGGTAGTGATTCACCTGTGGCAAGGAAGGTCATAAAATGGGAGAGAAGTCACTTAACAAATCTCTCACTTAGCAACAAATTTTGGGCTTGTAAGTCAAGGACTGCTTGTCCCTGCGTTCATGAATTAACCTCTTCTGAAACTCCATGTCCACTGTAGCTTTTTTTGCAAAAATTAGGCTGGTAGTCCTTGATTTAGGATCTGTCCTCGCACTTACGACCGCTGCAGCATCCCCGTGATTCTGCGATCAAGCCTCAAGCGCTTGGCGCCTGGCATGGGTCTGGTGATGGCCATTTGGCACCTTCCCAGCCGGCTTCTGACCGGAAAAATCAATGTGGGAAGTCAGATTCGCTTAATGACCCTGGGATTTGCTCAATGACCGTGATGAGTAAAGGTCGTAAAATTGGATGGGACTCACTTAACAACCTCAGTCTGGAGGTAGCATGTGGAAAAATAATTTTTTTTTTTTTGCTCTCCTGGGGAATTTCGACACTTGCCTGTAAAAACTGGATGATTTGCACGTGTGGTTGAAGCTGGCCTCACACAGCCCAGATCTTGGCTCACAACTGCATCAGGAATGTGGTTTGGCTGTAAAAAAATCTCATAAAAGGGCAGGGAAGGGGCTGGACTGCAGCAATTTGTGGGTGGCTGTGGCCATTTGACACTTAACTTAGGTGAGATTGTGACATCATTTACCTGGTTATTTTACTCTCCATCTTTCTGTGTGGAGCAAGGTGGAAAAAACAGGATTTCTACATATCAGAAGAAAACCAAACAGAAAAAGAAAAAAAATCATTCTTCCTGGAACTTGTTCCAGAAAATTTGAGATGAAAAACAGGATGTTCTATATCCGGTGAAAGTTCATTAGGAAATGAATTTCTCCCATTTCTGCTTGGGCCACATGAAAAACCAAGCATGAAATTCTTTTTCCCCCCCAGTCTTCTCCAGATGGGTGGCTTGTCAAATGCATCAAGGTCCAGCTTCCGTAATGGTGGTTAGTGTAGCCCAGCCATGTCGGCAGGGGGATTTGAAAAATACCACCTAGGACCAAGATGATAAATCATTTGCTATTCTACCGGTGGTAGATGAAATTATATAGCCATACATTCTGTCTCTGGCCTGTATTTCAGACTTGCTGCTAGCCCAGGAGAAGTCAACTTTGATGCCAAGATGATGGCATGTGTTGATCTAGGATTATTTGCAGTGATCCAGGGTATTTCCTGGAGTTATCCAGGAGTTACTCAAAGACAATATTAACTTAATAAACCAGCCTGTATATTCCCCTTGTCAGATAGAAATAAGTTAGAATCAGTGTTTCTCAACCTTGAAGCTGGATGAACTTCAACTCCCAGAATTCCCCTGGCTGGGGAATTGTGGGAACTGAAGTCCACCCAGCTTCAAGCTGCCAAGGTTGAGAAACACTGGGGTGGAAATAAATATTGTGGCTTCAAAGCTGTATCCATGAGTTCAAAGACAGATTCCAGATGTTTCCAGCTGTAAAATCTGAAGGTCAGACAGATAGCTTTGCTCAGCTTTAAAAGGCGTCTTCTCCCCCCTCCCCAAGAATTTTCCACATACCCACAATTTTTAAAAATAACCGGCTTTATTTTGATGTCCTTTACAAAGTTGGCCAAATTGCTCAATTAGCATGAAGCAACATGGGAACATGGAGATGTTTTTCCAAATGTTTGGGCATCTCTTTAAATCGACCCATGGAAATCTGTGCTTCTCATTAACTTTTTAGGGGTGTGTGTGTGTGTGTGTGTGCACCTTGGGGGTCTCTTTGTGCTCCTGAAATATCACTAGCATTCCTTAAAGATTTATGGAAGACCAAAGCAGAGGATGTCATGTTCTGGAGGATTTCTTGGGAGTGGAGAAAAGGATGAAGGGATTGGTCTCAAGAAGGATGCTTACTGCTGAAAAGTGAACCACAGAGACAACATCCAGTGGCTCCACCTTAATTACAGCATGATCCAAACACTCACCAATCCAGCCTGCTCCTTCATACAGATGTCAGCTATAACTTGTGGGCAAAGATCATCCAGATGTTGCTTAAGTCTCTACAGTCAAAGAAAGCCTACCTTCTCAAGGTGGAGTAGTCCACTGTAGGAGAATATTTATCCTTCAGATGTATCTCATCACTACCTTTCTTTGCACACATTGCCCAATTAAGGAAGATAACCCATGTTCTGGATTGACACAAGGCTGAGTACCCATCACCTGGTTGGGTTTGCTTGAAATACTCAACCACCCCAAATCATACAGTCACGCTTACAACAAAACAAACGTATCATATTTGCAACCATATGTTCTTCCACAGTCCGTGTCAGCTATGTTGTGTGGATGCAGCCTCTGCTTCTCTGATTTTTTTTTCACCCACTGAGACTTCAACTGCTATGGGACATCCCTTCAGGTGTTTGTAGATGACTTTCATGGATGCTGGCTTCCCTGCTTGGTTTTTTGCATGCAAAATGTACTCTTTTTTTTTTGTTTACTCAAGACTATTTAAAACAGAGAACCTCTCCCAAGCAGGGTATTGTAATCTCCTGCTCCTGTTCAGAGACGTGTCTGAAAGTTGCTCAGGAAAGATCAGAAGAAGAAAAAAATCTGGATTTCTTTCCTTCTTTTTAGGCTTGGGGGAAGTCATAACAGAGCTGTGAATTGCCATAGAATAACCAATTTATAAATAAACACAGATATAATATTTGCAAAATTATGAAATTGCATTTAATATGCATCCCCTTCAAAATAAGGGCTGAGCATTTAGTTATCCCACAGCTGTTGATTCACGGAAAAGCAGAAGTAAACTTGTTGTATAGGTAGATGGGAGTTTTTTTCCTTCCTTCCTTCCTTCCTTCCTTCCTTCCTTCCTTCCTTCCTTCCTTCCTTCCTTCCTTCCTTCCTCCCTCCCTCCCTCCCTCCCTCCCTCCCTCCCTCCCTCCCTTTGTTTTTTTTTTCTTATTTGGGGATTATTTCTAATTCCAGATTTCAACCATGGCTTTTCCTTAGATTTTCTAGATCTGTGGAATAATCTATTTCTCCCTCTGAAACCAGAGTTAGAATCTCTTTAGGCTTCATACTGGAAGAAACAACATTTGCACTTCTAACTAACTTCTACAAACAACTTTTCAAAAACTTTCCATGTGGGGAATTCCTGTCAGGAGTTGGAGCAAGTGATTCAGAATGACACAAATGTAATCTAGAACTGTGCCATGTTTGGCTTGTTGGAACAAGACACTCCAGCGCGCTTATTCTCTTGTGAGATCAACTGACATTTAATCACCTAAATACCAAAAAAAAAAAAAAAAGTTTCTCAAAGAGAAAGAAAAAAAAAATCCTGACAGTCTTTTGAGAACTTTTAAACTGTCTGCATGTTTTAACTCTTGTTTTAGAAATCGCCCTGTTTTGTTAGTTGCTAAGATTCAGGATGATGAATCTGTGCATAAAGAAGCCTGAAAATTCTGCATAAAACCCATTTTCACTTCCGTGATCTTCCAAAAGCTGGAATTTTGCTGTACTTGTTCCCTTTTCTATTTTGCCTCTTTTACTTTGCAATCGTTCCACTTTCCCATACATTTATGATGGCCTTTGCTAGTCAACAAATCTTGCCACAAACCTCTTCCACCAGCTTCTGGATATCACAACTGGTTTCCTTTTGGATTCTCTTCTGCAGACCCCCGAGGACTCTGTTGTGTCCATAAAGACATAAAAATAGATCTTTAAAAAAGCTTTAGTTCTAAAGAGTTTCAGTAGTTTATGATACCCTCCGAAGCAAGGATGGGCAACTATGACTCCTTTACAACCTGTGGACTTCAACTCCCAGAATTCCTGAGCCAGCCATGGCTGGCTAAGGGATCCTCAGAGTTGAAGTTCACAGGTCATAAAGGGACCATAATTGCCCACCCCATTCCAAAGGCATCATTCCCAATGAATAAATATCTTGGAAGGCACCAAAGCTTCCTACTCTTAAAAGATTTTGGTCTCTTCTACATAACTGCAGATGGAAGAGAAAGGATGGCAGGAAAGGAAACTTCAAAAAATGGTGGCACTCTGCAAAGAGACTGATGGCCTGTTTAGTCTTTGATTCCAGTACTTAAACCCAATATTGGCTGTTTTTCAAAGCTGGGTTAGATGTCCTACAGTACTGGAGCAATTCTGGATCCTGTTGTCTTCCCGGCCCGGATCCTTTTGAGTTGGATCCTGGTTCTTTGGCCTCCAAGGCATTGATGGTGGTCAGAGGTATGCTTTGACTAGGATCAGTCTTACGGAAGGTTTCTTGGTCCACCACCGTTCCATTCTTGTATTTGGGGGGTGTCCCCTGGACATTGTGCTTGCCAGTCTTGTTCCGTTTGTGGAGATAGAAAAGTAGAGGTAGGATCAATGCCAAGAGCAGAAGAATGAGACAAACGGGGAGGATGATGCTGAACATATTGGCTTCAATGAAACCCAGCAGAGAGCTCTTTTCTGTCTCAGATGTTGCTCCTTGGCCTGACCTAGTTGTTGGGAGGACCTGGGACTTGTTGGAATGAGAGTGAGGCATTTTGGATTCATAAGGCATGGTTGTAAAAGTTTGGAAGGGTGAAGTTATGCTCTGTGGGGTTGAGCTATGGCTGCTTTCCTGGGGACCCGGCATATTGATCAAGGTAGCCCTATAAGGGGTTGAGGAGTTGAAGATCTCAGTGGTATACACCATCCAGCCCAAGGCAGGGGGAACACCTTTCGCAACCAATTCAAATTGAAAGCGGTCCTCTTGGTGATTTGACCCTGAATCTTCTGTCTCCCATATTTCTAACCCAACTAGCCCTTTCTCAAGGTCATCTTGGGTGAAAGCATTGATGGAGACAGGCCGATCCTTGTTGTCCCTGGAGACTTTCACCAAATTGCTCCCTTGAGGTGCTTGGAGAATTCTGAACTCAGGGAGGCTGTTTGTCCTGTTGGCCAGATCGTGTGCATCAAGGATATTGGTATTGAGCTGGATAGTGGTTCCTCTTGGCCAAAGGATCTCCTGCTGGGTTTTGACCAAGGCTTTGACTGTTACATTCACAACCCCTGAGATATTGATTGCTCCTGATGTGGCAAGGAATTGAAATTCATCTTTGGAAGAGACCAAATGTGTGAAAGTAAAGATCACTTCCCCATTGTCCACCTGTCGTTGTGAAAAACTTCTCACGGGCTTTCGATTGACTTCCACCTGCCCATACTCTGGGTCTCTGATGAGCTCATAGAAGGTATTTTGCCCTCCTTGATCCAAAGAGCCTAGAAGATGTTTGTGAGACAGTGAAGCCATGTTCAGGTCTTGGGGTATTTCCAAGATGGTCTGATTGGTTGCCCATATGGTTGCTGGAAGAACTATGATTTTCAGAAAAGTGGAAATGGGTTTGTGGAGTCCATCTGACACAACAAGCTCCAGAATTCCAGTAGAACTTGTTCTATTGGCAATAAACATCAGGTACCCTGCATTGATATCTGCTTGTGTGAATTCGTTTATAGGTACCGACATATTATGGGCCTTAGCTACCGATCCGGCTGAAGATCCAGAACTAATGTTGTATTGGATTTCTTCAGGGAAATTGTCTGGATCTATGACATTCAAATGTTCTTGGGAGATCACTGTGGAGGAACCTTGGAGAACTTGTAGGACTTTTGTTTGGCTGACTAGTTTTGGTGGAATCTCATTACTGTCTCTCACTGTGATATTGAACACCTCAGAAATAATGATTTCATCTCCGTTTTGTGGGGGCTGAATAGATTTCACCATGTTGTGCCGGAGCCAAGCATCAAATCTGAAATAATCATCCAGGAATCCAGGACCATTGTGGAAATATTCCAGTCCACCTGCAGCAAGGTCAGATTGCAAAAAATAGGGGTGTCTCTTATTAACTGGACCATCTGGAAGAGAAAGGGTCCCATACATGGGCAATTTGGTCACCAGAAAGACCACGTCATAGGAGGCTCTCATTGGTTCTACTTCTTTGGTTAGAAGGTTGGACGCATCCAGTAATGAGACGTTGATGGCTGCACTTTGAGCTTCTGGGACAGTGAGGCCTGAAAGAGAGAAGAAAAGGAGAAACAAGGGGTGGTCATCTTCCTGAAACATGCCATTGGTTCAAAACAAGGAGGCAATGTAGAAGCTGCTGTGGAAGAAAGAGAGTGTCAAAGAGAGAACGGACAAGGGAAGGAGAAGTGGGAAAAGTGAAGAGAAGGAAGAAAGGTAGATTAAATACAGTTCAAGAAAATAGCCTCAGAAAGTGCCAGAGATCCACCTGAGCTGTACTTAATCCGCCTTTCTTCATACCTTTCTTCATTGCCTTCGATTTATGACTGGCCCTTAGCAACTTTCTGAAGTTTTGATGGATTTCTCTTGGGGTACATCATGGCCCAGTTCCAAAGTTTCAATGGCTGGCCCCTCCTGAGGTCATGTGAGTGGGCAGGTTCATTATGGCCATAAGTTGAGGACTTCTATAACCCCCCTTTTTTTCAGATAACAACAGAACGTTTCTTTTCCTTTCTCCAGTGCTTCTGTTCCTGCCACCTGCTCTCATTTCTCAGAAGAAGTGCTGCTAGAAATGGATCGATCTCTTTCTTTCTGGGCCAGGCCTGTTTCACAACCTCCTCTTCTCAGTGTCTACATTTTTAAAGGCATGAATATTTGCACATAAGCCTTGAACTTCTTTCTCCTCTCCTCCACTGCTGATGATTAATACACACGTTATCCTAAACTCTGAATTTTGTATGCATGCCTTCCCCATTTCATTTTTGTACCCACCCAGAAGTTGAGATCTCTGTTACCAAAAACAAAGAAAAAAATTGAGAATTACACAATTGGTTGGGTAACTGTGTTCTGATTCATGGCTCAGCCCAATCATAGCAGAATAACTCCGCTCCCTTAAAAACCTTCCAGGCTCCTAGCAGCCACTGATCTGCTTTCTGAGCATGTCTCCACGTCTCTGCTTCCTACCTTTATTTCTCCACAGCTGAGAGGAGCCCTGAGGACAGCTGGCCTCGAATGATATCACCACACCAAGGACAAATAGGTCTGTGGTCACCGATGGAGAAGAAATTTGGAAGTGGAAATTATCTTCATGGATCCAGAAAGGTTCTGGTGGCATCTCATGGTGGTATGCAATGATTCCAGCATCTACCTGTTTGCCGAAGACAAGAAGCACAAAAGATTCATTAAAGTGAAAAGAATCAAGAACATTAGTTTGGTTGGAACCTCTTATTCTCTGGACCTTTGGGTTCTAGGTAGGTCTACTTGTATCCATGCAAAAGGAGACTTCCCCAGTTGGATTTCTCTAGATATGATGGACATCAACTCCTACAAACCAAGTCAGCATAAAAGGGTTTTTTTCCGGCTGGGGGCTGGTGACAGATGAAGTTCACAAGAACATTTTGTTGGAGAAAGTTGATATGTAGGCTGCCTCATCACTCCAACCAAATTCTCCTCTTTTTGTCCTTCTATTTCCCCCATAGAAGTGTTGGTGGTATTCCATAACCACTAGTTATGCTCTTTCATGTCCCCCCCTGATGTTGCTTTTCCAAGTGGGGAGAGATCAGATCCTTATTATGAGGTTTGTCCTCCACAACTTAATTTTGGTGCACTCAGGTTATAGTAAACTGACTTTACCCCCCTGAAAAAGTGAATGAATTTTGTGATCCTTTTCTTCTCCCATTTTTTTGCTCCTTGTTCCAAAAATTTTTTCAGGAAGAATATTGTAGACCCTGTTTCCATGTGATTAAAAGGAAACAGCTTCATACTACATCTGGTCATCACTCAAACCAGGAAGAAATGAAAATGATTTATCCCAACCCAAAAGATTACCACTTTTAGACCTTCCTCTAGAGTTGATAATCAAGGCACATAATTAAGATTGGTGGCCTACATCACACAAAAAAGTCCCAAACATTTTAACCTCAGCTTGGGTGAAATTTCTCAGCTCTTCCCCGTTGTTCTTCTGGCTATTCAACAGCTTGCCAAACTGTGGAGGTTGTTGTATGATGTAAAATAAAGACTTTTCGGCTTCTTGATTGGTCACTGCTTTCAGGTTCTGACTTCTGACCAGCTGAGAAGATCCTTGAAAGGTAAAAGATAGGGAGAGCCATCCCTTAGGATACCACACAATGAAAAGGTTGCTCATCTATGAAAGAATTGGAAATGGTTTCTCCTGGTTCTAAATGCTGGATGTATTCCGTATACACATCATGCTCACCTCACAGCGCTTACATGCATTGACAACACATGAATGCACAAGTAACTTTAATGCAAAGGAGAGGAAATGTAGTTTAACGGTAGAGCTGGGGACACAATGGAGGGGACATCAGGAGACAGAGGTTCCAGGAAGGGTTTCATAGCAAAGCTGATGACATCGCCAGTCATAACTTAGACTAGCCTAGCCTTTCACAAAGAATAACGTTGTTTCTGAAACTGAGGACATCAGTCGATATCTTACCTGGGCACACCATCAGATCTTGCTTATTTTTCAGACTGATGATAAGTTTCTTTTGGGCTTTCACAGCAAAAAAGTGTCCCGGAGACATGTTCTCACCATCAGATAGATCAAAGGAAAACCCTCCCTCCAGAGGTCCTAGAGACGACAACCAAAAAGAAGCTTAGAACACAAGGACACGTGGTGTGGTCATTCATACCCTAACTTCTTGACCTCTTCTACTTTTGGATATTGGACACTGCAGGTGGGGCCTGTAGAAAAACGTTGGTGTGCAGTTTTACTTCTTGGTAGGACTAATTCTGCTTATGCTTTTCTTTTCTTTTTCTTTTTTTTCCAATTTTTATTATTTTATTTTCATTACAATCCTAAGAAAAAAAATTCAGATACGTAAAAAGTTAAAATACAACACAAATTCCGACATTGCTCACCCATTTCCCCCCAGACCGCATCCCCTTCTCATCTCTTCACTTCCCCCTTCCTTCTACCTCCTCCTCTCCTCTCCTCCCTCTCTCCTCCATCTTTCTACTTACTTATCCCTCTCCTCTTCTTCTCAATCGGATGCAGTCTGAGGGAAAATGCCTGAGCAATCCTCTATCACCAAAATCTGAACTATTGAACATACTACCCATACTCTCCCCTCCCCCCTCCCCCCCACTTCCCAAAGCTCAATACAGGGTTACAAAAAAAAGAAAAAGAAAAAAAAGAAAAGAAAGAAAACTAAACATAGTCAACTTAAATTTACTACTTATACAGTAACCGGAGTCCTAATAACCCTTAACTCTCTGCAAACTTGAATTCATAATTTAATAAAAATCCATTATTCATAAAATAAATGAAACTTTGTTGTTCCATACTTCTTCTGAATATATTCTATCCATCTTCTCCATACAGAAACATATTGCTTATGCTTTTCTGATGGGATACTCCAATGCCCTGCTTACTTTTCTTTTTCATTTGATGTTCACCAACCACTTTTTCATGGGTACCTGTTTTGCCTGGTGATCTCTAAAACTTTCTGCTCTTTAATCTGCACTTTTATTGTGGATTTCTAATTGATTGTGCTGCCTGCAAAAGTTAGGATTTCATGTCTTGTCTTGACCACATAGAAAGTGGCACTCCCTGCTTGAATTTTCGGTGGAAGTAAGCATAATGCATGTTTTGGATTGCAAGCTTCCCTTGGACATAGTTTTCACTCCCGAGGTGGCCTTGGGCTGGTCTGCAAATTAAGAATTTAAAAGTCAGTATGTCTCAGCAGGTGGAAAGAGCTGGCTAATCTTGTGTAGGCTTGGAAACTAAGCAGGATTGACCTTGGGTAAAACTGAAATGGGAAATTAAACATAGACTCGATTGGAAATTTGAAGACCAACCCAGGAGAAGGCAAAGAGAATCCAACAATATCCTGGTTGTTCTTTGAGATTACTAGGAACTGAACTGCATTCAGGCGTGATTTAGTGTTATAGGGACTCTGCTTTTAGATATCTCCCATAGGGAATTGAGAAATATTTCTTTCATCTCATATCTTGGTCTGGAGAAAGGTCTCAAAACCAATCTTGGCATATTTGGGGAAGACTGGGGGGGACTCATATCTGAAACTCCGAAGAACTGACAAAGCTGAGCTAGTTAATTCAACCATCTGACTGGGCAGAAGTTAGAGTTCTTTACTTTGTCGTCTCTGCTCCCAAACCTCCCGCTATCTTCCATTCTACCACAGACCTTCGTGGATGAATTGAACAAGATGGCTGTTTATCTGGGCCTGGGTGAACCGCTGGATTGGGCTGTCAGGTGATGATTTCAACACCACCTTCCCGTTGACTGGGGTCCTGATGGAATAGATGACTTCTTCTAGAGGGGTGTCTTCATCTTTACTCTGGAGAATTTCTGGGGTAATCTCGGCAGTGCCCCCTTCTTCAACCTGGCAGGAAAGATGCGAAAACACTGGAGTCAATCACCAACCCAGCTTTGGATCTGAATATGATATGGATGAGGTTAAGAAATGCTTCAGTTGAGGAGAACTCAGAAACATCCACCTCTGACCCTGAAAACTCATTTCGCATTTGTTTGTTTCAATTTGTTTTGGTCGCGGGCGTTAAGCAAGAACCGCAGTTTTGGAATAAACCCTGAGTTGCTACAAGTCCTTGAAAGCAAAACAATTTTTTAAAAAAAGAATCACAGAAAAATTCTGGCCCCTGTGTGATCTTGTTGAGCATCTGTTCAACAGTGAGATCATACAGAATGAGGACATCGCCTTCGGTCACTTTGGATTTATTCTTTCTTAAATAACATCTTCCCCCACAATTTTGTTCTCCGCAACTTCCTGTCTCTCAAAATAAAACTAAACAACAACAACAACAACAAAAAACCCTCCATGTGGACTTTGTCCTCCTTCCTCTGGCATAGGGTCCAGCTCCCTCTTTTGCGCTGGCCCAATGGACATGTCCTTCAGGAGTTGGCCTTTGACACCACTTATACTGATCTGCTTGGAGAAGGAGAATAAGGAGCAGTTTCATCACTGGAAGCTTTCAAGAAAAGACTGGACTATTTTATATTGTAGGTATAGATATTCAAAGAAAGTAATGTTTAAATTTGTGTTTTGGAGGGAGTTTATACAGAATGATGGATAATAATATAAGTATGATACTAGACAATGTTTGGAGTATATTATAATGTGTTTAATGATTGCAATTATTATCTTTTAGAGAAGATAACCTATTTAATTTAATGTATTTAGATTTGTTTAGGATTTATATGTGTTTTAAGTTTTTCTTTTCTTTTTCTGAAAAATTTTAATTAAGCCTGTACTCAGCTCTGGGAAGGTTGGGGGAGGGTTTGGGAGGTTTGGGGAGGTGGGGGAGGGTATGGGAGGGTGGGGGGGGTTTGGGGAGGGGATTTGTTTTGTAAAATTTAAAAAACTTTCAATAAAAAAAAAAGAGAAGAGACTGGACTGTCATTTGCCAGAAATGGTGTAGGTCTCCAGCTTGGGTGGGGTGGTGGTGGACTAGATGACCTACAAGGTCCCTTCCAACTCTATTATTCTAATTCTAATTCCATCTTTCCTGCCAATGGCTCTCTGGAATTTTGCATCCCAGATTTGGTGTTTTTAAAATTCTTCAAGGGATTAATTTTGGAATCTGTTTAGAGCAGAACTGACTGAAGGGACTTGGCAGTCATGAATACCTAGGGACTCTGCTGGCCAGCCTTTGCCTGCAATCATTATTCCTCATTTGGATCAACACAAAGCTCTTTGCTAAGTCATCACAACACTAGACACTCCGTTCTTTATTAACCCCAGAAGGAAGGATGAGATCTAGAGAGTTAAAACTGGAAGGGAAAAATTCCTGATGGTAGGATTGGACTGGCTGCAACACAAAATGGTGAATTCTCCTTCATGAGAGACCGTGGATGGTCCTCTGTCAGCCATACTGTCTAGAGCAGGTATTCCAGCTTTTAAGGGTGGGACCTCCTAATAAATAATAATTCCCAGAACCTCCGATCAAGAAGCAAAGCTCTAGTGATTGAAAACTGCCTCCCTTTGAGTGAATGTTTTTGTTTTTCCTCTTTTATATTAAAAAAAAAAACCCCACATATCTTGGCCATAACTTCTCTTGCAAGTTGGAAATTGTTGCATGGATTTCTACTGCCATCTTGCGACCAACATCTTACACTGCCAGGCAAAAGCTGGCAAAAGGAATGAGATGGTATTTGGGCACCTTTTTCCAGAGGATGTTGATTCACTTAACAACCGCTTTGGTTAATGAGGGATATTCTGGTCCTAACTGTGGTTGAGCATTAAGGACTACCTGTAGAGAGGACCTTGCTAAACTGAAAAATGTTCAGTCTTGGTAAAATGATATCCATTGGGTCATAAAAAGCTGGAGGCAACTGAACAACTGAAAATAATCCACAATAAATATATATTTTAGGCTACTTCCACTGGTTAGGCCAAGAGTTGTAGGTGTCTCCATGACCATCTGAAGCTTCTACTTAATAGCTATAATTAGAATAATATTTTTTGGGACAACGCATTTGAATAACCTTAAAATTCCATCCACCACTCTTGAAGTAAATACCTGCAGTTGTGTATTGACCATTAGCACCGGTGCCTCATCGTTGACTGGAGAGATGCTAATGGAGATGGTCTTGGGTTGGCTCTGTTGATTAACTTCAGAAACATTGGCAATGACTGTGAATCTGTCAGTCAAGGACTCACTTCCATCGTGTATGTACTTGATGAGCTGATTCTCCACCTAAATGCAAGGAGGACGTTATGACAAGATTCCTGGCTCAAATTCTACCCCTCTCACATTTATTTCAAACAAATGATAGGGAAATTAAATCTCAAAGAAACTGGCTCTCCATCAAATCTGAAACTTGGGTCCACCAAGATGTTTGTGCAAGCCAATAGATATCAGAATCCAATTATATTTCATCTCTAGTTATCGACTATGGAAAACCCCATTTCTGTCCTCTCTGGATTCTGTCATACGATGAAGGGGAAGGGGGGTGAGCAAAGGGATTTATGGCCCTCACTTCCTTCATTACAACTTCAAAAGGGACTGAATGTGGATACCACCAAAAGGACTAACCATAACAATGGGGCCATCAGCTTTCATCTACTCCCCTCTGAAGTCTCCCTTCCAGCAGTGAGGAAAAAGGGAGTGAAAATGTAATGCCTGGGATTGTCACTGGAAGGATGGTGTGTGTGTGTGTGTGGGGGGGGGTTGCTGGGAGCCCCTTAAAACCTTGAACCATAGGGCTTGGCCCCCAAGTCCTGTCTAGAACACCTGCAACCATTTTCTCTTAATAAAGATGCCTGTTGGAAGAAATATTCCAAGAGTTCTGTCTTAAGATGCAAAGTGGGGTGGGTCCTTACACCAATATTCCTTGATGTCTAACTGTCACAGAGTACACAGATGCAGAAGGATCATTCAATGCCATGGAGGGTTGGGGAATCTAGAAACCCAGAGATGTGGCTTATTAGATGGACAATAATGGGTGTGCGCTGTTTGAACCAATGGACAAATGTTTAATTTGGTAGTTCTGTTTGCATAACCTGCTTAGCAGATCATGTTGAATCATGAGAAAAACGCGATCAGTTGACCCAGCCAATTAATCCTAAAGAGATTAGACATGATCCCAAATAGTCTAGGGAGAGGATGCCACAAAGAGGGCCAGCAGAAAGCAACTTTTTATATACCAAGTCTGCATCCAGCAAAGGTGCGTGTCCATATTCCACATAACGGATGAATATCACCTATGCATTTCACATTTTCTCTACAGGCGTCCACATGATTGGACAAAAAAATGACAGCTGTGTTTTAAATTAAAAGAGAAATGCCCCTTTATTTTCCTGGTGGAGGTAGTTTCCTTTTGCACACAATTATAGAATTGCAGATCTGCAGATTGAAGAACAGAGTAGTCCTTGATTTATGACTGTAATGGAGCCTGCCCATTATAGACGTAAGTTGCAAAGACCTAAAGAATTAGGTTTCATCCATTCAACATGAGCTTCTCAAATGTGATAGTAAATCCTGCACTATTTCTAAGCCAGCAGAAGTGTTTCAAAAGGCCTGGAATGAATGAATGAATGAAGGAAGGAAGGAAGGAAGGAAGGAAGGAAGGAAGGAAGGAAGGAAGGAAGGAAGGGATAAATTTATTTATTTCAAATAAAAAAACTTGAAGAGATTATGTTGCTTCCTACCTCATCCCAGGAGAAAACATTTAAGCTGCCTTCTTCAGGTCTTTCCATATTCTGGAAAGTGCCATGTTCTGGTATCTCAACAACCACAAATTCTACATCGAAAGATGAGGAGTAAGTGGTGGGAATATTCAGGATATCCATGGAAAGCACCTGGCTGCGTCCTTCAATCACTGTGAAATTGTGAACCTCCAAAGGGACTGAAATGGGAAGAATCTCCAGGTCCACCACTACCCCTTTCAGAGCATCTACTCCATCAGCAGTAACATCAACCATGAACTGATCACTCTGAATCTCAGGGCTGGAATGGAGAAAGAGGACTTTGCCTTCATTTACATCTTCCTGGGTGAAGGTCTGGATGGGATCCAGGCTTGGAGGTTCATCTGAAGCATGGTTTTCAGACAAAGCCACCAGAAATCCTGAGTTGGGAGAGTTGATGATTGTGTAGATGATATTTTGGGGTTCAATTTCATCATGCTCAACCTGCAAATTGGATGAAGAAGGAAAAATTTAACATTTCTTTGTTTCGCACTGATCACATCTGATGGTTCTTCTTGACAATAAGGGTGATTCATGAACAGAACCAATTGCTCTCATGGTAAGCTTAATAGTAAACATCTGAATCTCTTAATGTAATAAACTCTGATGAGCTTAGGTAGCCTACAAGAACTTCCAACACTTCTACAACTACACATATTACAAGATTGCTATCTAAATTTCCTTAAACAGTAAGTCTTAAAGACCCCTTAAATTCACAGAATATTCCTAGTCCTCTTGCTTTTTATTTTAAGGACTATTTTTTAGTCTCCAAGGTGCTTTTCAAAAAGCAACTGGACTACGTTTTTTTCCTTGAGGAAGAAAACATTTCGCTTCTCATCCGAGAAACTTCATCAGTTCTGAGTGTATGGTGAGGAGGATGGAAGGATGGAATCAGAACTGATGAAGCTTCTCGGATTAGAAGCAAAACATCTTCTTCCTCAAGGAAAAAACATAGTCCAGTTGCCTTTTGGAAAAGCACCTTTGAGACAAGTAGGACTTGGATGACTGAATCTCCATATAGAGTTTTTTTTAGTCTTGAAGGAAGGAAAAGTAAATATGGAAACCCAAAAAATTAGGGCAAGTATAGCTTACCAGCAAGTAATCATTTTTAATTGCCATTGCTTCTCCTTGGAGGATGTGTATCTTCTCGTTGTGAACAAGATTTAGTGGGTCAGGATGGGAATCTGTTAATATGGTAACTTTCAGTGTCTCCTCCACAGACACCTGGTTTGCTTCAACAGAAAAATGAACAGTATCTTGAGACTCTCTGCTCCCATTATGATGATAAATAATATCTCCTGCCAGGAGATCCCTTTTTGTAAAAGATGTTATTTCTTGGCCATCTCGTAGCAACATTCCCCACAAGGGTGGGGCCAAGATACGGAAGAGGATGTCTTGGTCATTCCTGATGTCCATGTTGGTTTCCACCCTGAGGACAGAGGAGTCAATGGGCTCTTGGTTACCTTGGTGAATAACCAAGCCAGTATGGTTGATCTTGAGGTAAGGGTCCGAAGCTTGCACTTCCAGAAGTGTTGTGATCTGGTGTAGACCGTCAGAAACCTGGAACTGAATCCAGCCCCGGTCAGCTCCTGAGTGGACAAAAAGGATTTTTTTCTTCCTCAAGTCATCTTGAGTGAAGCGATACAGTTGGCTACTTCTATCATCTGCAGCAATGATGCTACCAAAAAGAATATCTTTTCTTACCAACACCAACTGTGCGTCTGAGAAGCCCGAATCTTCATCGATAAAGGTGATGTCTTCTGTGGTCATCAGGCGCTGACCTTTACGAACCACATTGAAGACCTTGTTGACCACCTGAACTGGGGTGTGGTCATTGACAGGCTGAATGGAGACCCTGAAGACACCTCTCACCTCCTCAGCCTCCGAGTCAAAGCTTCCTTCCACCTGCTTGATGGCTACAAAGGGGATGTCATCTTCTAGAGTCTCAGAATCATCATGCTGGTAGACAAGGCGACCTTGCAGGATGTCTTCATTGGTGAATGTTGCTATTATCTCCTCCCTGGTTGACCCAGGCTCAGAGGTTCTCCAGAGAAGCTTCCCATGGGTGGGGCCATCGATCACCTCATATATGTAGTTCATGCTGTTGGCACTCTTGACAAACAAGTAATCCTTGGTAATGATGGCCTGTCCTCCTTCTAAAATGGACAAAAGGACATTAGTCAAGACAGGGGTATCTGGATCTCCCCCTATCTCTATTTTGTAAGTATATACAGGGGAATAGTAGGGTTTAGCCATGACCCGGAACTGGAATACGTCTTCTGTTTCCTTGGAGTCTCTAACAGTTGCAACGTAACTCAGTAGTCCTCTCTGCAAATCTTCCTGGGTAAAACTCAAGCCCTCAGCCAACCGGGTGTCCTGAAGTTCAAGATTTCCCTTTTTTGGCGACTGAAGGATCACATAGTGGAAAGTCACTTGGTTAGAACCTGCCTCTTCCAAAACTGCCTCCAGTTCAGCAGATGTGATGTTTTTCTCTTTCTCGTTTTTTATCTGGATGGGGATCATGGTTTTCATCCTGATGGCAGCCCTTTTGACTCTGATGGGGAAGCTGTTGTTGTTCAGGATCTTCTGGCCCACCTGAACGGTGAACTGCAGCTTCTCAATCGTGTCTTCTACTCGATGTTTGTCATCTGTGCTGGCGTAGCGGACGCGTCCTTGATCAATATCCTGCTGGTAAAAAGATTCTGTCTTCTTCCACTCTCCACTCAGCCCTCCTTGCTTCTGGATCTCACCATACTGGAGAGAGGAGGTCAAGTGATACAACACAGACACTTTTTGCTGGACTGCATTAAGATCCACAGAAAGGTTGGCTTTGGTTATTGAAACGTTGTCTCCTTGTAGGACAAAGAGTCCTGTGTTGTTGTGGAGTTGGATATCTGGCTCCACTGCTTCTATCCTCAAGGTCGCCACCGGGCTCATCACCATGCCATCGTTCACTTGGATGGTAAGGGTGGATACAGGCCCATCTTGATGGACATAGACCACATGGCCTGCTTCCAGGTCTCTACAGGAAAACTCTTCAATTGGGACTCCAGGATGGAAGTCGTACTCCAGATATCCTTCTTCCATTCTCATCCCACCAAGCACTTGGAATCGCACGCTGTCACAGGGGGTGTCGTCATCATGGGCTTGAAAGATGGTTGGGTGGAGATGTTTGCGTGTGTGTTCCAGGATGACCATGTGATCTCCATGTGGAAAAACCACTTCGGGAGCATCATTGACTGGGTTGATCTTAATGGGGAGCAAATATATCTGGCCTTGCCATAAACACTCCGGAATATCTCCTCTGGCAGTTACAGTGACCTCCAAGAGCAGCTGATCCATGGGACTCTCAGAACCATCATGAACATACTTGACTTTCCGATTCACAATGTCCAAGAGAGTGAACTTGCCTCTGCTCCTTACTTTGGAGAGGTTTAATTCCAGCTGCCCGTGTCTTGGATCTGTAGTGACACTGAAGAGCACTTGAGATTGCCTGATGTTTGCACGGTTGAGGTCAATTGTTGGCTGAGTGTGCCACCACTCCAAAAAAGCTGTGCCCCCTTCAGCAACTACCAGGGGACTGACGTGCAATAGTTTGGTGAAATTAGTAAAGACTGGTGGCAAGCTAGGATCTGGGCGACAGGGCTCCATAACAGGGCCCTGCCAACTGTCTAGAGGAGAGCTTGTGGTGGCCTCATCCTGTTCATAAACATTGTCATAATCTGAGTACTGCTCTGATTTTCCACAGCCAGCATTTATGTCCTTAGTGACAAGAGCATCTTGTAGGCTCAGCCTTTCCTCATTAATCCTCAAGTCCTCTATACAACCCACAAAGGAGTTATTGAAGAAGCTGTTTGCAGGTATAAAGCCCAGTCCACGGTCTTTCATTCTGCTGGCAGCCTTCTCATTCAGACCACCAAGAAAAAGAGGTCCTTGAAGATCAAAGTAGCTATGGATCCCCTTGCTAGAGGTCTGTGAGACATAGTAGTCAACCAGGATCTCAAATTTTCGATTGTCCATGTAGACCTTGACGTAGTGATCCTGTTCGTTGCTGAGGTAGATATTGTTGTGAAGCAGCACCAGGCCATTCCCCTTCTCCACCACACCTCTTAAGTGTCCATCAAAGATTTCAAGGTAGAAGAAATCCTTTTCCACCCCCGATTGGTAAAGCAAAGGGGCCTGTTTGACACTTGTGGTGATCACAAACTCTATGGTTCCTCCATTCCTTGCATCCCATCCAGGAAATGTGATATAAGAGTTTGATCCTAAGAAGCCCAAAGGAACCTCAGGACCAGCAGAGAATTCTTCACTGCATCCCTCACGGGCGCCATGGGATGCTTTGATGCCAGTGTTGGTTGCCAGTGCAGAGAGGACATCATGATCATTAAATGTCAGAGTCTGGAGACAGCCCCGGAATGACAAACTCACTCCAGTGAGATACGGCAGTTCCAGGTTTCCTGTACCTGCCACGTAGAGCCCATAATCAATGTCCAATTCTTGAAGAGGCTCTGGAATTTCTGTGGAGATATTAAAGAGACCATCCACAATCAATATCATCTTGTCATCTGTCACCAGAAGATCAACATCATGAGTCACAAGATTGTTGAATTGCAGTTCTGCTGGGGACCTGACAGACAGTTCTCCGGAGCCCAGGTCCATTCTGGCCTGCACAAAGAGAAGACAAAAGACATCATAAACACATCGGACAGTCAGACTCCATCTTCTGAAGCGTGAGGAGAATTTTGCCTTTGCTAACTGCCTTGATGGAGGCAAGATGATTTCACTTTTGCAGAATGGTACAACCAAGAAGGAATAGTCTTGGTTCAAACTCCTTTCTGCATTAAATGTATACCATTTCTTTCCAAACAAACAAACAAAAACATTGTCCTCCTTCTGACATTCAAAATTTAGACATTTTCCTCTCCCCTGATGGAAGTAAAGCTCTGTTCTTCCTCCAGCTTAATCCCATAATTGCAACCCTGTTCGCAAGGGCTTCTATGCCTTCCTTCCCCTTCCTTTTTAGCTGTAAGCAATGGGGATAGCAGGAGATTGGATCTAGGCATATTGTCTCCTGCCTTGAGCAGGGTTTGGACCAGAAGACCTTCAAGAACCCTCCCAACTCTATTATTCTAGGTTCTAGGTTCTAAATATTCTTTTTACCCCTTTTCCTCAGCCACGGAAGTATTTTGCTGACCTGTAGGACACCCGCACGAAGCTCTAGAAGAAGGTAGTCCTTTTGTCCAGCAGCCAAGAAGAGGAGGGCATTATGATAGCTGGTGAGGAACTGCACGTGAAGATGGATGGTGCTGTAGGTGTGGATCAAGGGGATCTCCACATAGTCATCTCCAAAAAAAGACACTGAAAAAGAAGCAGCATTGAGGGAGATGTTCATCACCCCTGACAATTTCTTGCAAAAACACAGATGGATTGGACAATTAATTTTTTGGGGGTAGATTCAGTGAGGCATTTGGGAACGTTTCCTGCAAATGCTACTGTCAGAACTGATTTTGCAAAGTGGTTGGCTGGGGGAAAATCAAGAAAACCTTCAAGGAGTAAACATTGTAGTACCAATTACAGACATCAGATGGGGCGATAACTCCATATCATCTACCAGTTTCTTGAACACCAAGTCTAAGTTAGCTGTTGATGGAACCTATTTATTAGTTGATTGGATTTACAGTTTACAAAACCCAGTTCTTGTTTAATTTGTGACGGAGCTCAATTTTCAAGACCTGAAAAGAAGGAATAGATGCAATACAACCCAAGGAAGACACTACAGGTTGAGTAACACTAACCAGAGAATCATCACACACCATGCAGGAGTGGAGAATGTCTTTTTTCTAGGACCATATTGCTTGGATTAAAAATAGTCTAGAAGACCAAAAAAATCTATCAAATGAGAGAGTTGCATGCTCCAAAAATGGGGGGCTTTCTTCAGAAGAATCTGTCATGTCAAGAATGAATCTTGAAAGCTTTGTTATCATCAGCAACAGTTTGCGGGAGACATGGGTCTGTCTGTTCTTCTAGCAGGATGACCAATCGCAGAACCCCAAAGTTGGAAAAAAATCTTGGAGTTCTATTAGTCCAAGTCCTGACCAGATCAGGAACCCCCAGATTGTCCCAGGCCAGTGCTACTCAACCTTGGCAACTTTAAAATGTGTAGACTTCAGATCCCAGAATTCAGTCAGCTTGCTGGGAGTTGAAGTCCACACATCTTAAAGTTGCTAAGGTTGAGAAACATTGTCCCAGACAATGGACTATCCAACCTTTGCTTGAAAACATCAAGTGATGGAACCTCCAGCATGGCAGAAGGCAGATGTTGCCATCCACACCACCCAGAGAAAAGGTCTTTTAGCTCCCTCCCCAATTAACTACTTCATGTCCACTAATGCCCAGCTACTTTCTCTGAAGAAGAGAACAGCTTTATGTTTCCTCTCTCTACAAGATAACCAACAGATCTGGGGAACAGATTCTCAGGGAGAAGGGATGAACTGCAAATACAGCAATTCATTTCAAGAGTGGGTGTGCTAACAGTACAGCTTCTTGGTCAGATTCCAGGCAGAAGGAGGACAAATGACCAATTTTCTCAAAAACCCTCTTCTTTCTATTTAAGGATCACAGAAGAAATTAATTCTATTTTCATCTGATGCTGCAGATTTACTCAAACATGCATTCTAGTGTCAATATTGTGACATGCGACGCAATTAGCTTTTGTAAGCTGCACTTTTCTCAATTGCATACTCTAATTGCCCAATTTTAAAGAATGTGCAGATTTTGCATGACTGGGGAATTCTGGGAGTTGAAGTCTATTTATCTTAAAGCTGCCAAGATTGAGGAAAGACTGACCTAAATTCTATCCATCTTTGGCTTGTTTAAACAATTCAGAGCTTGTTTGCAAGATATGCACTTGGCAAACAAACTTTCTCCCTCTCCCTCTCCCTCTCCTTCTCTTTTTCCTTCTTCTTCTCCTTCTCCACCCTCCTCCTCCTTCCCTTCCCTTTCCCCTTTTCCTTCTTCCTTCTTTCCCTTCCCCCCTCCTCCTCCCAACTGATCAGGGTGTCCTCAGAATTCCGTGCAACTCTCTCTGCTCCTTTTGCCTTTTGCCATCTTTTAATCTAGAAAGCAAGGAGACGCTAAGATCTGGACCAGTGGTTCTCAACCTGTGGATTGGGACCCCATTTGGGGTCGAACGACCATTTCACGGGGGTCGCCAAACGCAGTCCGCCATTTTTTTCCCCCTTTTCCTTAGCTGTGCTACTCCCTTTTATTCTATTGGCTTTTGAAAGCCAATAGAATAGACTCTCTTGAATAGAGTCTAATTCTATTGGCTTTCAAAAGCCAATAGGAATTGTCCAGGCTCTCTCTGCCCTGCTGAGCCCACCAAAAGTCCCATTCTGCAAATGGTGCTTCACCAGTTGAGTAGTCCTCGACTTACGACTGGTTGAGTAGTCCTTGACTTACGACCGGTTGGGGGTCGCGGCATTAAAAAGGTTGAGAACCACTGATCTAGTGGAACCTTGTCCTCATATTCCAATCCTCTAAGGACTGCAGTGTCACCAGGCCATGGGACTTCTTGCATGGCCTGAAGATTGACACTTGGGCTCAGCGTCTGGAGCCTCAAACACACCCATCCCTTTGCAAAACGGAGGGATTAGCTTCCCTTTTTGATCTGCAGAGGACACTGAAGGTCAACCTTTAGTTATAAACCTTCTGCTTCCCTTTGGTGAAAAGGCAGCTGCTGCCCCTGTTAGACTCAAAAGAAATTACATCTCCCAGACAAGTGGAGCCCGCCTAAAAGAAGGAGCACACTGCTTTTTCTTAGCATTACATCTTTTTTTCTAAAGAATTAGAGCACTGCGTTTTCAAAATTCAGCAAGACCAAGCCTATCAGTTTGGCTTAAACTGGAAAAGAAGTGTCTTCCAGCACCTTAACAGGAAAATTGTACTTCGTGTTACATATTGGTTTTCTATGTTTAATAATTTCCAGAATTACTGATTTCTGAAAACAATTCTATTGGCCCTCCTGTAATTATTTCTGCGAGTATTTTGACATTTCAGTCTCGTTCCAGGTTTTAATTAAGGCATATCTTCATTTCTGAGAATTGCAGCTTTCATTTTATGAAAAATAGAATACCACATTTATCGTTCGCCTGTCCTCTTTACAATCTCAGGAACAAGTAGAATTTGAGAAGAACATTACATTTAAAAAGCCATTTTTTAAAATGTATAAGAGAGAGTAAAAGCAAATGATTTCTCCTTTAATAAATGCTCATTGTCTACATTCCCCACTCTGGTATAAAGCTGACAAGCTCATTTATTGATTTCCAGCATGTATTAGAGGAAGCACTACAAATGGTATGAAATGGATGCAGGAAAATTTGAAACCATTATATCTATTTGTACTGACTTCATATCAGATCGAATGCAAGCTGCATATATGAAACTCCCAATAAAAATTATACCTCACTAGAAACCCAGCCAAGGGCTGTCATTTACAGTTCATGTTTTTTTCCCCAAGTGGGCTGACAAGCCAAGATCCATTCTTCCTGTTCATCTTCATAGCCACAATTGCCCTAATAGTAATCAGCCCAACCATGACAATAGGTCAGACTGAGATGGTGCCTTGCCAGAATGTCTCCCTGGCCTTTTTCATATCAACTCTTTTCAAACATTGCTTAACAAGTGTCTATGGAGATTCACATTCATGCAGCTGCTTTTTCAAAGGGCAACTGGACTGTCTTGCTTTTTAATTGAAGGCATTGAAGATGTTTTTGCTTCAGAAGCTTCTTGGATGAGAAGCAAAACATCTTCAAGCAAAAATAAAGGAAGTCCAGTTGCCTTTTGAAAAAGCAAAACCTTTGGGACATTGCTTGACAACTGGAAGCAAAACATGGAGTAGGGCATGTTCTAGTGGGTTCTTCCTTCTGTGTTCTTCCTGCATGGGTTTCTATCAACATTTAACTAGATGAAGGGAATTAACACATTTGTACCACACATGGAATCAACCAGCCAAACCAGTTGGTTTACATGACATGCTAAATTACACTCTGTCTCCTTCCCCCATCGATTACCCAAGATTAAAGTTGGCTAATCGTAAAGGAAACCAACCCTGACGGTCCTTTGCAAGGACAGATATTGAAGCTAAAGCTCAAATACTTTGGCCACCAAATGAGAAGACAGGACTCCTTGGAGAAGACTCCTGATGTTGGGAAAGATGGAAAGCAAAAGCAGAAGGAGATGGCAGAGGAGGAGATGGTTAGATAGGGCCATCAACACAATGAACGTGAATCTGGGCAAACTCTGAGAGACAGTGGAGGACAGGGGGACCTGGCATGCTGTGGTCCATGGGGTCATAAAGAGTTGGACATGACTGAGCAACTGAACAATAACAACAAAGCTAACTAAGGTTGGCATGTCTTGTTAGGTCTTTCGTGACCTGATCAATTGTCTGGTTCAAATTCGGCCTTTGAGATGAGCTGTTCTGTGTCTCATTTACTCAGTTAGAACTAAAATTGTTTGCACTTATCATCAGCAATCTTCCAGATTTCCAGAAAATTGTCCAGCCTTGGAGATACTAGAGTTTGGATCTTAGACCATTTTTTCCTGAAGATGCGACTTAACAATGATTGCAGGGAGAGAGAACTCGTGTTTTTTAGGGGCTGTTCTGTGGCTCTTTCCCCCCTCCTCCAAATTGCTAGCTCCCCAGGCTGCCACTAGTTCTTATTCCCAGCTTCAAACCTCGGTTAGATCTTTCTGCTTCATCAGAGCATATGATGAGTATTGGCAGGGCAACCAGACAGAAGAAACCATGCAATGTTTTCCAAACTCCCAATTTGCACAAACAATAGTGACAGTGCTATGGCTTTCCCCCCTCAGTCCTTCTTCTGTAATGGTGTTCCTCAACCTTGGCAATTGAGGTTGGGTGGACTTCAATTCCCAGAATTCCACCAGAATTCAATTCTTCTGTACGTCACATTTGGATGGAAAGCCAAATATGAATTTCGAGGCATATTTTGTTGTAGCTTGCCCTCCAAATACACAAAAGTCAGGTTGTCATTTCTCTAAAGAAGAATTCAAGGCAGGACTATCCCTGCTCTCTGGCCCCCAGGCCATCTCATTTTAAAAATAGTTTAGACTAGTGGTGGCGAACCTATGGAACACGTGCCAGAGGTGGCACTCGGAGCCCTCTCTGTGGGCACGCGTGCCGTCACCCCATTCCTGCCTCCCCTCACGCCCCCTCCTCACCAGCAGCCCCCCAGAGGAGAATCACCCCTGGGCATGGCCCATGCAGAGCAGTGCAGCCAAGGACATGGCAGCTGGGCAGCAGGGACAAGACTCCGCCCTTGTGCCCCGTTGCGTGCAAATCATGCTGTGGGGTGTGGGCAGAGGGCATGGCCACCATGATGCTGCAGGGCTGCTTGGGTGATCTGCGGAGGGCCATAGAGGCAGTGGGTGGCCCTACAGGCGGGCGGGGCAGGGACGGAGCGGGGGGTGGGTGGGGGCAGAGCGGGGAGGTTGGAGCAGGGGTGAGGCAGTTTTGGGGCCCTCGGTCTCTAAAAGGTTTGCCATCACTGGTTTAGACATTCCATTTCTCTTGTTCCAAAAACTCATTTTCTAAGGCATCTCTTGAGTTGCAAATGGTAAACAACAACGCCCCCATAGATAGATATTGTCCATGACCTTTAAACTTCAGCCCTTCCTTGCTTTTCAAAACTTCACTCTGTTGTATTTGAAGAACAAAGATTTGCATCTCAAATCCCAAGAAAGCTGGAAAGGTGGATGAAGAGAAGGAATCTTGCAAAAGATTCTTGTATATTTGATTGCCATTGTGTGTTGTTTTGTCTCCAAACAATGAACAGTCACTGCCAGCATGAACTTCATTTGTACTGTTAGAAGTAGCTCATCCCAAAAAGAGAGAGAAAGCAAAGAGAAACTCCTGAGTCTAGGAACAAAGAAATTAATTCCTTTGAAATGGTTTTTAAGCTACATCGCTAAAATCAATGGCTCCCTCCCACAGCAAATGCAGATCAGGATAGCAAAGAGGAAGGAGAGAGAGAGAGAGAGAGAGAGAGAGAGAGAGAGAGAGAGAGAGAGAGAGAGAGAGAGAGAGAGAGAGAGAGAGAGAGAGACTTGAAAAGCAACAGGGAGGATACGTTTGCTTACTTTTATGCTATTAAATGTGAATTAATTCGATTAATGAATTATGCATTCATTGCCTAATGGTCCATGGTAGATCTAGTCATTTCCTATCCTAAATCTTAGTCATCATTTCCTGCAGCACAAGGTCAGTAAGATGGTATTATCCAACTGCTTTGGACTAAAGTTCCAAATTTAGTTTTTTTTAAAAAAAATATTAAATTTTAAAAAAGGGACATCTTGCCACTGTTTCCAAAACAAACCTAGCCCCCCTTAAGAGTGACTGCATAAATATTATTTCTGCTATCCTGACAGATACATAAACGGACAGAAGACGATGCCATAAGAGAAGTTAAGGCAGCCGTCTGGGCCGTGCTGCTATTTGGTAGTGAAGCAACCGGAGCCGAGATACGGAATCCAGTCGGGATCTTTGAATCGCTTGAAGAGTTGGGGGAATTTTGCAGGGCCTCTCAAATGGAGTTAAATCTTCAACTCAGTTTGACGGTTGGAAGCTTGATGGGTTGGTCCATCGTTGGGAGAAGAGCTTTTCTGCAGAAAGGCAGTGTGTTTTAACAGGGCGGATCTAGTCGATAGTAAGATAATGAGGTTTTTCAGGAAGAGACCAGCAGGAGCTTGTTGTGTTTGTGTGTGAGAGAAAACAAAAATGGCAGGTGTGCCAGAGGAAATCGGTAGTGTGTGCAAGATTTTATTAAAAGAATTCTTTAATTATCTATCAGCACACGCGGAGTAGTTCTCACCCTGAAAGGGACCATCTGTTCTCATCCGTTCCTGGCTGCAGCCGCAGCGTTTTCTTAAGGCAGAAAAACACACGGGGGAATGGACCGCCTTGCTGTGCCGAACAGCCGGGGCCTTGTCTGCTCGTGTTTGTGGAACGTGTTGGGAGCTAAGCCACCACACGAGATCCTGAGGCTGAAGGCAAAACTGAAAGCTGCTTTCAAAGAAAATGACCTTCCACTATGGCTAATGAGAAAGACAGCTTCTCTTCTCTTCTCTTCTCTTCTCTTCTCTTCTCTTCTCTTCTCTTCTCTTCTCTTCTCTTCTCTTCTCTTCTCTTCTCTTCCCTTCCCTTCCCTTCCCTTCCCTTCCCTTCCCTTCCCTTCCCCTTCCTTCCTTCTTTCCTTCCTTCCTTCCTTCCTTCCTTCCTTCCTTCCTTCCTTCCTTCCTTCCTTCCTTCCTTCCCTCCTTCTCCCTTCCCTTCCCTTCCCCTCCCCTCCCTTCCCTTCCCTTCCCCTCCCTCCCTCCCTTCCTTCTTTCCTTCCTTCCCCTCTCTCAATTCATAGAATGAAAAAGCAAGCAAGTTGTGCTCATTCCCAGGAACCTCCAAGGGCCCAAGAGTCCCACATTCTTGAGTCAGGCCATCCCTGCAGCTTCTTTGTCCTCAAATCCCAAACCACCAAACTGGAATCCAGACTGGGTGCCCCCCAGGTCCTTCTGTGTGGGGAAGGGCTGTTCTTCAAGAAGATCCATCTAAGCAGGCTTCTAGCTCCCCTTGCCAGTTGCACTCGGAAAAAAAGAATGTCATCAAGAATAGAACCTATTTCAGAGCAGGTGACTTAAGGTTTCTTCCAATTTTTTTCTTCTTTTTACTTTGGGGAACAAAGAATGCCTCCATTGTATGCAGACAAAGGACTATCCTGAAATTGTGGCTCTCAGTGTTTTATTTAAGGAAAGCCAAGTGGGAATTCTCAAAGGGAAACTGGATGGAGAAAAGGAGAGGAATAACCGCATTCCTGACCACATCTGGCGTGACTGAGTCCATTATTTCTGTGACTTGTATGCTTATTTGCACAATTCTTACAGGACGAGAAAAGTTAAAGCAGGAGGAACAGAATTATGTTGGAAGAAACCCAGCAAATCATTCTTGGTTTTCATAGGTCCTATGAAATGGGGGTGGGGGCTTTGCATTTCCAGGGAAGAGGGGTGATTAAGGATCTGACACCCCAAACAGCCTTGTTTTGCGACTGTCCTTTTAAGAGGAAGCTAGTTGTTCCATTCCCTCCCACACGCCCTATTCCATGCACAAGTGGAAGCAGAGGTTGGAGACCTCGATCGAAGGAAGACTTAGACTGTAGAAAAAACTTCTTGTACTCCAAGCCAGTTGTGCATGGGGCCAAATTCTTCTGAAAGGCAGAGGCCCAGATGGATGGAAGAGGGCCTGATCCTTCCCCTTTTTGTTTTGCAGTGGTGGGGCGTGATGCAGGAGAGCAGAGAAGGAGAAGAAGTAGGTTAATGCAGACAAATTCTCTTGCATTTTTCTCTCCACCCCATCCATCAGATGAATTTCAGACTTTCAGAGGAAAAGAAAGGGGTCAGCCGTTGAGCAAGAAGATTGGCAAAAATGGTCACTTAACTTTTTCCCCAAGGATCTGCAGCCTTCTTGGTTCCTGACCCTTCCAGTCTAAGGAAGACCACCTTAAAGAATCTCTTCCCAGGATCTTATTCATGAGTAATATTGCTAGGGATGATCACCCATCAGTGATGGTTGAAGGATTTCTTCTGGATCTGAAGACCTTCAGAGATTCATCTACGTGATTGTTTTGCCCACAAATCTGGGTGGAGAATTCTGAAAGACCATTTGTGGGCAAGCTGGAATCTAGAGACCAGAAAGGGTGGTGGTACCCACCTTTAGTGAAGACAGAAGAGTGTCTGAGACCCTCATCTAAATTACATTTTTCCAGATCTCCAGTTCTGCTTCAGTACAAACACATCTTCTTTAGAGGAATGCATTTCCCTCCCACTTTATACACATGGAAAAAGACTCAATTATATATAAACCCACCAGGGACCACTCTGAGGCTCCCACAGCTGCAACATTTAAAAAGGGGGCTTTTCATTCCCTGATTTTAGCTTCCATTTACTCTGCTGCAGAAAAGTAGAAACTTAAGAAAGGAGAAGCTTGTTTAAAATGTGTAATATTAAGGGGTTTTAACTGGCAACACCCAACTAGTATAAACAGCCTTTACTGGACCTGTCTTGCAGAGTGCAAGTTAACCATGAATATTTGCAGGCTTCAACAGAATTTGTCAAACTCTGGATCAAAAATCACCATCCACTAGGCCTGTCCTACCTTTTTCTTCATTTTGCAAAGATGTATGGATAGTGATAGAGGTGAGATAGATAGATAGATAGATAGATAGATAGATAGATAGATAGATACATGATAGAATTATAGAAATAGAGAGATAGAGATGGATAGAGAAATAGAATAGTTATACAGATATAGATAGATAGATAGATAGATAGATAGATAGATAGATAGATAGATAAAAGAATAGATGACAGATATGAGAGATATTTAGATTTAGATATAGCTATAATGTAGATGGATAGAGATAGATAGACAGATTTAGATATAGGTAGGTAGATAGCTAGATAGATCAATTGATCAATAGATATAGATATAGATGATACAGATATGGATATATAGACATATAGATTGGGATGCAACTATAGAGAGATAGAGATAGACTCTACACTATACATTACACCCACACCCACATAGTATGTCAGAATCCAATTATATTTCATCTTTAATTATCAAATATAGAAACTCCCAATTCTGCCTTCTCTGGATTCTGCCATAAGAGGGAGAGAAGGGGGAGAACAAAGGGGCTTTATGGCCCTCACTTCCTTCAGTATACTTCAAGGACCTGAATGCTGAATGTGTGTTTATTGTAACCTCAAAGCGTTAGCACCAAAGAACCTTACCATAACAAAGAAGGGTATTTGCCTTTCATGTAGTTATCTGAAGTCTCCATCCAGACGGAAGAAAGAAAAAAGGGGGTGGAATTGTGATACCTGAAACTATCACTGGAAGGGGGGTTGATTGGGTGGGACTACTGGGGAACCCCTTAAAACCTTGAATGGGAGGGCTTGGACCCCAAGTCCTGTCTAGCACACCTGCAACCACTTCTTCTTAATAAAGGATTCCTGTTGGAAGAATTATTCCAAGAGTTCTGTCTTCTTAAGATCTTGCCAGGTAACACAGCTGGCATTCAGAATCATGAAGAACTTTACTGAAGAAGGGTGGGAAGCCCACAGCAGGCCCTGCAGGAAATCATTGGATGGGGTCCTGCCCCACCAAAAGGTTGGTAAATCTTTGGCAACCAACCCTTCTCCCTGCGCAGTTGGCTCTCCCGATCTGCTCTGAGAAAAAGCCACTCCAGCAGCAGGAAGGGTCTAGCCAGACTGCCCGCCTGCCTTTTCTTTGCTTCTGTTGCGCAGGATGAACCATTTCCTTCTTTTGCCCAGTCTGTAAATAAGTCAGTTGCAATAATAATTATAACAACATCCACTCCATGCCTGCTTCTGACTAACAATACCAGGGTTATTCCCCCCTTGCTCAGAGCAAAAATTTTGATTTGGTAGCTTGGATGAGAGAGACAAAGACCCCCATTATGGAGAAAAAGACCTCAAGAGGCTTGATTGGAGAAGTCAAGACCTCCCAAGACGGGTGGGGCTTTGAAGCTGAGCTTGTGCTGAATGCGTTGCAAAAAGACTTTGTGGCAGCAGACCAGCTAATCCTGTGTGAATGTCCCTTTCTTGTAATAGGTGCTTGTTTTGGGGAAGCCAGAAGAATTGGACGATGGGATCAGAGGTCCCAAATGGAACTTGAATGATTGCAAAAATAGAATGGGAAGTTTGGGGGAAAGGAAAGTTAAGGAGGTTCATGAGCTTCTCCTCAATAATTTGCTTAGTGATGGTGAACGTTGAACCATGCTTTAAAGCAGGGGTCCCCAACCTGCCCCGTCTGTGGATTGGCACCAGACCGTGGCATGCCAGAAATTGGGCTGCACAAACAAGCGAAGTCCCATCCATGGAATCCAGGCAGCATGCAAAACCAGCCCCCCCCCCACTCCAGTCCACGGAACCAGTCCCTGGTGCCCAAAAGGTTGGGGGCCGCTGCTTTAAAGAGATGAGAAGGAGGAGGAATCAATTGTGTATTTGTAAAGATGTCTTTCAGCAATCCCACAACTTCAAGATGGGTGGAGTTTAACTCCCAGAATTCCCTAGCCAGCATACTTTAAGGTGGGTGGATCTCCTTTCGCAGAATGCTCCAGCCAGCATGCATGCAAGGCCATGATTTTTTACATGAAGATGCTGACACCTCCAATGGATGCCGTTGAAAAGACTGGTGAGATTGCCCTAAAAAGGTCTACAGCCTGCCTTGATTTCCCACATGGTGATTAAATCCTGAGGAAGAGCTCAAAAGGGAGCCTTTTGGGGGGAAATGGAACAATGTGGCTGAGAGAAGAAGACATTTGCATCTGCCGTTGTCCCAAACAAAACCAGCTCCAAAACCTTGTCCAGAGAAATATGGGGGAAAAAAACCCCTCCGCAACAAGTTTGGGACTACGACTGACAAGCTCTCTTTCAGCAACAGAAGAAGACATGCGCAATTGAAAGGCAGACCATGGCTTGGCCCGATGCCCGTTGAGAGCAGACCGCATTCGAGCCAGGAACGGATCTTTAGCGCGCTCTCGAGTGGAACAAATGAGGGTAAGTTACGTTCCTTCAATGTCCTGCCTTGGAAACCTCTCCCCAAACAGTTGGAAACGAAGTCTGAGGCTGCACAAGGATAGAGAAGTCAAGCCAGAGAAGGGAGAAGACGGCGTTTTTCTTAGTCTAAATGAAGCCTTTGTAGTATGATTCAGCTGCGCTCATGGGGTAAGCCCTGCCAGAGCGAATTTGGCTTGGAAAGCTCATCATAGCCCCACAGGATGTGGTTTGCAACTTCACCCACTGCTTTCTCTCCCTCTCTCTCTCTCTCTCTCTCTCTCTCTCTCTCTCTCTCTCTCTCTCTCTCTCTCTCTCTCTCTCCCCCCGCTCTCCTTCTTTCTATTTTACAGCGTGGACATCCGGACTCCACCCTGACTCCCAGATTTCTCTATCCTGCAGGGAAGCTTCTGCAAAAAAAGCATGTCCAACCTGGATAGGAGTCCTGGTTGAGAAAAAGCAGAGGAGGAATTGTGAAGGTCTACAGCCTCTCTGACCTAAACCAATTTGGAGAGGCACCAACCAAAGTTGGTGGGCTTTCATTTGATGAATTGGTCTTCCCCCTTTCATGGAATGGTGGGGAAAAGAATTATTCTGTCATGTACAGACAACTAGACCAAGACTAGTTCTAACTGGCTACTTTATTGTTCTCTGCCTATAATACAGGAATCTTCCCAGACTGGCAACTTTCACCGGGGAAAGACTAGATAAGGCTCAAAGGCATTCAGGGGGGTCAGACCTTGCCCTGTTGTGTTTATGTAAGGAGTCCAAACTAATTCCTCACTTGATCCCTCCTCCTGCCTGGGATGACTGCTCTCCAACAGATTTAATGGCACCAGATTCAATTGGGAAGAAAGCAATCAATAGAGAAATTCAGCCATCAAAAAGAGGCTGATGTACTTGTGACTTTTGTCTATTCTTATAATATTCAGTCAATGAACATTAATACTCCAGGTACAACCACTGGTATTTAATTTCTGGAGAGGTAGCTATATTATCTTTCCTTACAATGAATAGCCAAGACTCGCTGTATCTGAAAAGGTGACAAATCTTATTATACTCGACTCTCAAGGAAAGTGGCTAATTAGTAGAAGAGAGAGAGGCTGGATGAGTAAATGAGAGCTTAAAAATTAGATTGCTTTCGTGCTGCCTGGTTTGTCCAAATGTTGGCCAGAACGTTGAATCAAATTTTAGTTGCACTTTAGAACAAGTAATTGTCCACCCAGGAATGGGATTTTCACGTGTCAATGAAACACACCTGGTAGGGATCTCTTAAGTGTGGGTACCTAAATGTCAAAATGGCGACATGATGGTGCCATCAAAGATATGGGTCACAGCTACAATGTGTGAAAAAGAGGTGGGCTAGGATTGCATGCCTTCTTGGCTTTTTTTGACTCCCTCCCCTCCCTCCCCCTGCATTGAGGAAGCAGAAACTTAACGTAGATTCTAGAAAGGGAGCAGTTTGGCCAAGAGGTTCTTTGCTCATCTCTTCCTTCATACAAAATGTAGTGATATGTGGGCATGACTTTAAGAAACAAAGGGCAGAGAATAATCTGATAAAAGGCTGGGGAGCCCACAGTTGAATAACAGGAAGTGAAAAAAAAAAACGTAGAAAGGATCTGTAAAAGAAAATGATGGGAGATCTACATTTTCAGATTTGCAAGATTCTGTCAATGTAGCCAGACAATAAAGTAAGATTAGCTCATCATGTCATCTACTTGAGAGGTTGACCCAAGTCAAGTGGTAGCTTGGAAACAGCATGTTGTTAACGTGCATGAATATAGAGAAACAGGAACAGCTTTCCCCCCGCTCCCTGCAAGATGTTGACCCCAAACTGTCATCTCAGCAATGTAGATTTGGGCCACGGAAAGCCACAGAAAAAAGAAGTACGAAGGTGAAAAGTCTCTTCTGGGAATGTGAAGCTTCCTGTTCTGGAGGAATGATACTAAAAAAGGGAGCCAGAAGAGCTCCAGAGGCATCAGCTTTGAAGAATGCTTTTCTGGGGCTGACTCATACATTGTTTCCCCCCAAGGGAAAAGTCTACAAGAATATGTACAGTTGAACTGCTGTCCAGAAAAAAAGGGGAATCCTGTAAATATTAGGAAAAAGAAAAGGAACAAAGCATCTAAGTCTCTGGGCATGCTATAGAGATGATGTTGTAACTCATGAATGAAGGCAAATACAATCTGGGTCGGTCACTGGGACCAGAGGTTTAGTCTTCTGGGCTTTTGGATTCATGGTGGAGCCCATCCAACCTCTGGAAGTTCACTGGGGCAAAGCTCTGATCCTGTAGGTCTTCTACAGCCATTTGGACCTCAGGAATTCACCACCTTTGCTGAGGCCAGAGCTGCATTGCTCACAAATCCAGAGGACAGATTGTGTAGGCTGAAAAATCAATTGTTTGCAGATCCCATTGATGAAGTTCTCCTAGGAATCCGCTCCCTCTCTCTTCATCCATCAACTTGCTTTTTGAACCTCCCCCTGGAAGTTTCCTGGGGGATCTCTTGGCCTTGGGACAACTGTGGGAAGCCCAGAAGGGCTCTGATGGAGGACCAGCAAACTCCATTTGGCATGAAAGGGGGAAAAAAAAAGGAAAATAAAGAAAGGAAAAGGATGACTCACAGCTATTAATAGTGAAACATTGGCAGGTGTGGAAAACCAACTTATTATTAAGTCTCTACTGTGCAATCCAGAACTTAGCTGGTCTCCCCGTTGTAAAGTTTGCACTTGAGGTCTGTCCAGCATCCTTATTTCTTCCTTCCCATGTCACCCCTTCTTATTTCTGGTGGAATTCCTTATCCTTCAATGTCATCTGGAAAGACATTTGTATCATACTCGAAGCTGGTCTCTGGTGGGTGTGTTGTGCTGTTGGGCCAGGGGCTCTTCATGGCCCCCTACCCAATTTTGGCAGGTATCTTTGCAAGCTACAGGAGGCTACGAGGTGGGCAGGGCAGCAAATGGTCAATTGTGGAGTAAATTTTGAAGGGATGAAGTACAACCCCTTCCTGCTATAATTTCAAAACGTGCCTTAAAATAATATTTAATTACATTTCCTTGCATCAAAAAATCATAGAATCACAGGGCTGCAAGGGACTCTGGAAGTCTTCTAGTCCAGAGGTCCCCAACCTTTTGGGCACCAGGGACCGGTTTATTTATTTATTTTATTTATTTATGAGACTTATATACGGCTTTAAGTGCAAGCACTCTCTAAGCGGTGTACACCAGTAAGCAATATATATATATATTTACATTGCCCCCCAAAATCTGGGTCCTCATTTGACCTACCCCGGAAGGATGGAAGGCTGAGTCCACCTTGAGCCGGTGAGATTTAAACCGCTGACCTGCTGAACACAATCAGCTAAAGTGGCCTGCAGTACTGCACTCCAACTGCTGCGCCACCTCGGCTCCGGTTCCGTGGAGAGAGGTTTTTCTGTGGACCGGAGAGTGTGTGGTTTTTTGTGCTGCCTGTATCTCACAGATGGGGCTTTGCTTGTTTGTGCGGACCGGTTGCTGGCATGCCGCGGCCCAGTACTGGTCCATGGCCCGAGGTTTTGGGACCCCTGTTCTAGTCCATATCCTATATGTAGAGGTCCTTATACCATTCTGGACAAATTGTTGTCCAATCTCTTCTTGAAAACCTCCAACAATGGAGAAGCCACAAGTCCAGGAAACAAGTTGTTCCATGGATTAATTGTTCTCACTGTTCCTCCTTAGTTCCAGGTTGACTCTCTCCTTGATCAGTTTTCATTCGTTGCTTCTTGTCCTGCCTTCAGGTGCTTTAGAAGAAGGAGGCTGAGCCTCTTCTCTGTGACAGCCACTCAAATATCGGAAGACTGCTATCAAATAACCCCTACTCGTTCGTTTCATTATAGATATTCCCAGTTCCTTTAGCTGTTCATTCATTTACCTTATGTCTGGTCTGTTGATGCCTATAGTTGTATCCCATGTCAGACTGTGATTTTTGGCATTGATGTAACATAATCTGTGAACCCAACAATTCTGCCCTGTAAGCGATCATTTATGACTTAGGATATTGTACTATGCCAACTCAGCCACAATAGGGTTGTTCAATAAGCCAAGATTAAGCCACGTCTTAGTATAATATAGGAACCCAGGACGTTTATGTATTAGGACTACTGAGAACTTTTCTGAGCCAAAGTTTCAGCCCCCTGTTTGTAATGTTCAACAATTCCCATCTTGGCTGGCTCTCTTCGGAATTGCCCAGGATAGAACTTCTGTGGGCAAAGCTGGCGTCCACCCTTACCACGGAGTCATTATGGTCTACCCCTAAAAATAATGTAGGACTGCAGTCCTTAACGTTCTGAACACAGAGCTGCTTTAAATTAGGAACACAGGAAGCTGTTTTGGTCCCCTCAAGCTGACTCAGTCGATGGTTGCCAGATCTATTTGAAGATGCCGGGGACGGAGCCTAACAATGGCCCTATTTGGAGATGTCTAGAACATAAGGAGAGACCAGCAGGATTAGGCCAAGGGCCATGTTAGTCTAGCATTTTGTTTCTCAGCAGCAGACTTTTTTGGGGGGGGGCTCACAAACGGAAGTTGGAGATGTTCCTCTCTTGTCATTGTTGCATCCATTGCTTTGGATTTGTAGGTCTGTCCTCTTTAGCTTGAGGAGACAAATAGCTCTGATTCCCCATACCTCTATTAATTTATCCAATCTCATGTTAATGCAATCTGAGTTAGTGAGACCACCACATCTTATGGCAAAGAATTCCACAGATGCTTCTCCTTCTCCTTCTCCTTCTCCTTCTCCTTCTCCTTCTCCTTCTCCTTCTCCTCCTCTCTGCAAACCCCACATCCCTTCTAGCAGTGATGATGTTAGCTAATTAGGTCATGAAACATCTGCAAGAAAACCACCCAGCTCAGAGAGCCCCAAGGACCCCACAGTCCTCCTCCACCTCTTGCAAACCCCCTTTTTTTCCCTGTGATAAAAAATGCTCATTTTCTTTAAAATAATGGCTCTACTTAGAAGAAAATGCATTTAGACCATCCAAACTATCTTCGGAAGAGAGGCTGACAGAGGTTGACAGAGGTTTTATTTTTCTTCCACCCCACCTGAGAGCTTCTTTCCTCCTGTGGTTTTGTACAGGAGAGGCACTTGCCAAGTTTTCAGACCCAAATATATAATCCAGTTTTCTTTTCCTTTTGAGAACAGGGTAGGGAAGGCGTGAATGATGGCTCTCCTCAACCCCAACCCCAAGATAGTTTTAGAGGCGGTGAAGGTTGTGGAAACAAAGGCAGAAACAGAGCCTTGTCTTCTCCGTTCTGCCAGCCCACCTTCCTCTCTCGGCCAACACGGTCTTCTTCTCAACCAGCCCCCGCCTCAGTTCTCAGAGGAAATGACACCAGCATCCTTGAAATTCTGTGGGACAGGATGCATGAAAAAAGACCACCAGCATCCTTGTTTTTAGAAAAGCAAGCAGAGAAGAGAATGGACATGTTCCTTGGGGAGCTTCCTTGCTCCCAAAGGCAGAGAGGGAAAGACGGTCTCATTCCTAGGTTTAGTCTGTTGGCAGGGAAAGATCTGTTTTTAATTAATACACTCCATTTCTTGGCAACCGGCTTCCTTTTGCTGATGTAGAACACATCATCTTCAATCTGTCCCCGAAGGCCTCCCCAGATTCTGCATTTGTTGTGCAGGGCCAAATAATAATTTAAAAGAAATGAGGCATCGGGGGGGGGCTCTTATTTAGGGGAGTGGGTGGCTGGATAAGGAAATCCTGAACAGAGTTGATATTGTGTAGTTAATTCTCATAAATTTGCTCAGCTAGAATTGAGAATGCATTGTCTTGCTGGATTTTGTCTATGGAGATTCTCTGTTCATCCAGGTCCTGGTTGTCCCAAAGCTGCTTTTTCAAAAGGCAACTGGACTTTCTTGGTTTTCCTTGAAGACATTTTGCTACTGAAGAACTGAAGAAGCTTCTTGGATGAGAAGCGAAAGTCTTCAAGGAAAACCGAGGAGGTCCAGTTGCCTTTTGAAAAAGCAGCTTTGGGGCATGGATTTTGGTTACAAGAAGCTGCAAATCTCATATGTCGCTTGCCATCTTCCTGTGCTCACTTAGTTCAAGACCTAATTGGGGTCTCTTTGAGGATCTTTTTTGAACTTGGAATTAAAAATGAGAAGGCAATGGGCATACTTTATTGGATCCTTTGCTGATGCAACAAAATGGAAAGGGTTCTCATGCTCGGTCCATCGTAACAAGATCTTGTAAGTTTTGAAGAACCATTTCACTGGCTTCAAAAATGTCCTGATGATGTTCTCTAACCTGGTCATGAGATGTCTGCAGAAAGGCAACCATGCTCAGAGAAGATCTTTCCCCCCCAAAAAAATCAACAAAAGGCTTCCACTGCATGGTGTCCCAATTGTAGGACTTTTTTGAATTGCTGACCTCCTTCCCTATGCCCCTTTTGTTTCCGATTGCAAGGGAACAGATTTAAATATCAATTGTGGAATGATGTGTGTATTCTTGTTCCCCACTGAGATGTTAGATCATGTTGTGGTTGACCAAGAATGAGAATGGACTCTTTGTGCTTTGTGGTTAGTTCTTTTGAAGCGTTCTTCCACATAATGTTCTGGATTGCACCACAAATGAAACTCAATTCAAATACAATATGAGATAACACAAACAGTAATAGCATAACAGAACTGGGAGGGACCTTGATCTTCTGGTCCAACCCCCTGCTCATTTATCACATATCCTTCTGGAAAATGGCTCTCCTGTCTCTTCTTAAAAACCACCAATGATGGAGCATTCACAACTTCTGGAGGCTAGCTGTACCATTGATTAATTGTTTTAACTGTCAGGAAATTTCTCTTTAGTTCTAGATTGCTTCTCTCCTTGGTAAGTTTTCATCCTTGCTTCTTGTCCTGCCCTCAGGTGCTTTGACCCCCTCATCTCTATGACAGCCCCTCAAATATTGGGAAACTGCTATCGTGTCACCCCTAGTCTTCCTCTTCGTTAGACTAGACCATGTTTCTCAATCTTGACAATTTTAAGGCATGTGGACTTCAACTCCCAGAATTCCACAGCCAGCAATGCTGGCTGTGGAATTCTGGGAGTTGAAGTCCACATGCCTTAAAATTGTCAAGGTTGAGAAACATTGGACTAGACATTCCCAGCTCCTGCAACCATTCATCATATATGTTAACCTCCAGTCCCTAATAATCTTAGTTGCTCTTCTCTGCAACATTCTTTCTTTCAAGGATTTATCCCTCTGTACAATCCGGGCAAATGCATTTCTGAAAAGCTGACTCATCAGTCGTTTCTTGGGTATCCTCACTGCCCCCCCTTTAAAGCATCTCCCTATTCTTTGTGCCCACATGCCCAGCCCCACCCCGCCCCACCCTTTCCCTTTCCTCAATCTAGTTGCAGCTTTCCTTGACTGCAGCCACTCCGAGAGAATAAAATTCTCTCTCTCTTTTCTGGGCTGTTGTTTCTCAGTTTTTGCCAATCCTGCCCAGCAGCCAATGGTACTGTAATATCTCGGGGGTGGTTTCCAGCCGTACTGCACAAGCTGTCCTGAAAAATTATATATATTACAACGAGTGGATCATGCCTTAGAAGGGAGGAGGAGTGGAAAATATGTATTCATCAGCTGAAAATAAATATTCACCCTTTCCCTTAGTCGGAAAGGAATTGGGGGAAAAAGAAAGGAGAGAGGAGACTCTGATTCATTTGAAGACACGGTTGTTAGGACTGGGAAAATCTCCAGGGTGCCCTAAAACTAAAAACAAAAAAACAAAAACACTATAGATCTCCCCTGGCTTCTGTTTCCTAGTTGTTCTTGCAGCCTCTGATTGCAAGGAATACAAAACACCCCACTCCTATGCCTGTTTACCACTCCCACCCCCCAAATCTCCTCTCCAAGGCTGCATCAATCAAATTGCAACCTTTGGTGCCAAACCAGCATGTGATTTATTGGGATTTGATGTTGGTGAGGTTCACCCATCATGTTGAGATATATTGGTTTATCTGTCTCTGCGGAATAAACCACAACGGGCTGGCTTGCATGACTGGGGTGGTGGTGGTGGTGGTGGTGTGTCTTCAGGGTATAGTTTTAAAAAAAAAAAGCCAAGATGACAGCTGAAGTGGTGGGATTGAAGGGAAAAATCTGGGTTGCCTAGAAAAATCTGATGGAGTCCACTTACCACGTTGAGGCCACCATTTTGACTCCTTTTTGGACCATATCTTGTGGACATCCCTGTGGGTGACACATTAATAGTCGCAAATCCTAGTTTGTAAACTGGATTCACACAATGGCCTAAACCCAAACAGATGGAACTGGGAAGCTGTCTTTGTGGTGTCGTGCATCATTTCATGTAAGGGTGACCTTCCTTATCACTTTTGTATTGCAAATTCAAGAGTCTGCTCTAAAAAACCCCCACAATGAACTCAAGATAAATCCAAACCCTGGGAAAACGTACAGTAGCAGTCTGGGCATATTAAAACTGCCAGACACACATTTTCCACATTAAAAAAAATTCCCCTTGAGTTGGATGGCATTTCTTGAGAATAAAAGGCTTGAAGATCTGAGTTTTCGGAGGACTGAAGACAGAAGGAGGAGAGGTTAATGTCTCTATTGAGAGATTTTTTTTTCTTGTTAAACTTTCCCTTCTCTCTGTTTAACATTGCAGGTATGTTATACTGATAATCAAAACAGTTTTAAGGGCTATGCCAGTTAAGAGTCATCATTGTAATCTAGAACTCACTGGGCATACTTCTGCTTAAACCGGGGTTGAGGCAATACAGTTTGTATCCGTTTGTATCCAACTGGACTAAATAGGAATATGTACATATTCAAATACAGGAGAAATACTCATCCATAAATCACGATTACGTCCATGAAGTTCTATTAAAAAGGGATTAATAGAAATTAAAACCTTCAGTCTGTGCTTGGGTCCCAGTATTTTCAATACATTTAGAGTTAAGTCCACGTTTCCCCCTATTTTGCTTGGACAAACTATCTATCTGCAAAATGTTGGACATGGATCTATCAAGGATCTAACTTTGCTTGGGCTTGCAAGAGTCCAGTCCCATTCAAACATACTTCAGGCTTTGGTGAGTTTTTGACTTAGGAAAAATGTGTGTGGCAATTTAGCAACTAGGCCAGTGGTGGCGAACCTATGGCACGGGTGCCAGAGAAAGCACTCAGAGCCCTCTCTGTGGGCACACGCGCAGTTGCCCCAGTCCTCGGCCTTCAGCTGGGTTTTATAAAACCTTTTCACTTTAGGCCTCCACCGCCGCGTGCAAAAAAAAAAAAAAAAGGTTCAATCAGTCAATTTCAACTTTTCACAGGGGAAAAAAAGATTTCGCAAAGTTGGAATTGATTGATTGAACTTTTTAGTCCCACCCAGTCTGCCATTACCACTGCAGTCACGCCCACCCAATGGGCCACACCCACCCGGCACTCGACGATGCATAAGTGGGTTTTGGGTTGCAGTTTGGGCACTCGGTCTCTAAAAGGTTCACCATCACTGAACTAGGCTTTGTAACTTGGATCAAATCAGCTAGGTAACATCTTTGGTCTAGAGTCTCTTGAAAACTCTTGGTTACATTCTATTTTTTTTTTTTGTTCTATACATGATAATTTTGTCAAACCTTTGATGAATATATAAATCAAAACAGATCATTTTTAAGGGTCTGAATCCCTATATTGCACCAAGCTATTAATTGCTCAACCATGGATGTTGAATAAAGCACAGCTGGTTAAGCTCACAGTTATAACCATAGTTATAACCATAGTTATAACTCAAATAGCCAGCTTTATACTGTAAGCTAAACCAGAAACGGGGAAACCATATAATGGTTTATTGCAGTGTGTGCCTGTTCAGCCAATTTATAGCAAAAACTGAGCTATATAACTTCTAACAATATTGCCAGGACTTGAGAATAATTGGCTTTAAGCTTGTTTGTAATTCTCCTATGGAGGTGCAGGTCTGATTTAGTTCTACACAATTAGATTTGCCATTAAAAGTGAATCAAATTCTTGGCTGATCCATGTGCCTTTGTAGACTTTGAGTAATAGTAGCGAAATTATGGCTTTTTAGATTTTTTTCCCCATATTTCCAACTCTATTGTAGGGGAAGTAGAAAGCTGAGAGGGGTGAAGCCTGTAGAAAGGCATGGCTGGATGCAGATAGATAGATAGATAGATAGATAGATAGATAGATAGATAGATAGATAGAGAAAGATAGAAAGATAGAGATAGAAAGATAGAGATAGAAAGATATAGAAAGATAGAAAGATATAGAAAGATAGACAGATAGATAGACACACATAGAGATGGATGGATGAGTAGGTAGATAGGTAGACAGACAGAGAGATGGATGGGTGGGTGGATAGGTAGGTAGATAGGTAGACAGGTAGAGAGAGAGAGAGAGATAGCTAGAAAGATAGCTAGCTAAAGATAGATAGATAGATAGATAGATAGATAGATAGATAGATAGATAGATAGATAGATAGATAGATAGATATCCTAACAGGACCCTTCCCCACCTACAAATCGGGGTAATACTGCAATACCTTTACATTTAAAAACTATAAATAAGATTTTCTTGGACCAACAGCAGCTACAAAGCTGGGCTATGAACACAACTGAACTATTTCTAAACTGTGCCCAACTTTGGAGATGTTAGAGCTCAGCTCGTAACTCACTCTGAATTTCACATTGTGTATTCTTTAGTTCTTTGCCTCCCTCCCTCTTTCTACAGTTTATGTGTTACTCAGCTGCCTTCCAGGAAGGAGAGAACTTTTGCAGGCAAGATCTCAGAGAACCTGAAGCATCCTGCAACAAAATGAACAATTTTGCCATTGCTCTTTGGTTCCAGTGAGAGGGGAAAGAGGGGGGAAAGAAAGAAAATAAACTTTGTACTCATTTTCTGGCCCCTCGGAAGAGTAAAATTCATCCAGCTTTGGGGAAAAGGACGGAGGCTCCTGCAGAATCTACATCATCCTTCCTTATCTGCTGATGAAACCGCATTTCCTGCTGACTTTTAGTCAGACTACAAAAATAAAACAGATTCCAACCCCTGGATTAAACCCATTTTAAACTTGGTGGGGAACATGGCCTTGTGAATTTACATTGGGTTGCTAAAAATGAGAGTGAGATCAACAAATCATTCTTAGATTCCCATGATATTGGAGGTTCTTTCCTCATCTGTCTCAAATCTTTTTTATCCCCTGGTTCCCATCAGCTGGAAGTTCCTTTTCTCATCTGTTTTAGGACAGCAGACTTAAAATAAGCCAGGCGGTGAAGAGTGGGGGCAGATGGGATGGGGAGAGAATGAGTAAATTACTGAGATAGTTCCAAGTAGCACAGAAAATTCAGATGCCCTGCCAAGGGTATTGCAAGGGGCTGTCCTGACTTTTGAGGTCAAGAGGCCTGTAGAAACTTACAAGCAAGTTTGCAAAGTTCTCTCTAGAAATGTCCATTTGCTAAATGATCAAAATCCCAAAGCCTTCACCATCAATGATCAACAATGTCCTTGAGATCAGCTGGACATGTTTAAGCAATGAAAAATATAAAAATGATGTAGAGGCTCTAGAAAGAGTGCAGAGAAGAGCAACAAAGATGATCAGGCAATGAACGGTGTATGCCTAGTCTAATGAAGAGAAAGATTAGAAGAAACATGATAGCATCTTCCAGTGCTTGAAGAGCTGCCATAGGGAAGAGGGGGTCAATTTCTTTTCCGAAGCACTTGAGGGCAAAACATGAAGCAATGGGTGGAATCACCAGAGGGAGATTCAACCTGGAAATAAGAAGACATTTCCTGACTTGTGAGAACGATTAATCAGTGGAACAGCTTGCCTACTGGAGTTGTGAATGCTCCATCACTGGTTGTTTTCAAGAAAAGTTTAGACAATCACTTGTCCAAGATGGTGTAAGGTCTCCTGCACTGGGCAAGGCTTTGGACTAGAAGACCTCCATCAGAAAAAAATATATATAATTTGGCTAATTTCTCAGACAAATCCTGGTCAAAGTTTTAGCCTGTTATGGAGCTCATTCCCTGGGCTGGTCTACCTGGTGGGACTGACAAGTGGATAGTGAATTAGTAGCATGAAGAGGAATTAATCTGGTAAATTCAGATTGACAAGTGACAGCAAGGATAAATCAGTTCCTGGATATATCTTGGATCCTTTGGGTGAGCAACTAATTGGTCCAAGAACCAAGGAAAATATCAGGAGAATCCAGATATTGTCCTACAAAGTGTGTCTAAAGTCATAGGTTCCAGCAGGAAATCTAAACTAATGTCAAGAAATGGCAAACAGCATCAAAGAAAAATAATTACATTTTACCGTTCCTTTCAGCTTTAGCCGCACCCTAAAATTCAATTCCATGTGCTAATAGTGTGTAACGTCAAGTTCTGAGAAGAATGTTTTCTTTGAGGTAGCTGGAAGCTGTCCCTTTCTCCTTCTCAAAAGCCAGGAGGAATATTGACTCAACATCCCTGGTATTTTGCTGGACCCAAGTCTGGTGATCCAGCTTTTTTGGGGGGGGGAAATCATGCTCTTGTATGAAACTTCACAGCCAAAGCTACAAAGGCCAATGAAATAATCAAGGGTTATGTCTGGTTCAAGTTGATTTGGGTGCAAAAACTGGGAAAAGAGAAGATCTTAGCTAGTGGAGAGAGAGATAAAAACAGTTTGATGGATGAAGGAGACGAGAATTTGGGTGACATGATCAAGGGTGAGGTGATTGCAGCCAAAAAGAAGGGGGGGGGAAATGAGAAACTGCACATCTTTAGTATAAGATTAGAACTGAATCAGTGATGGGTTGTATCAATGCAAAGGTTTGTCAGCAGATGGTATAAGAAATATGGTGTCAGAACAGATGTGCAAGACTGTGGAATTAATGAATAGCACAATTGGTCAAAGAATTGTACAGAAATGCACACATTAGAGAGTAATGTAAAATATTCCATAATGCTATTTGGCTGGTTAATCGGAGGTACTATAATTAATTGTATTTATCATGATACAGTTATTACCTCAAAAACGTTTCTCACATTAATGATCTACTGATTTTCCAATAATAAATACATAAACAGTTCTTTTGTTCTTCTGATGATCTCTCCATGATAATGAATCTATTAATTCCACATTAGCTTTCAAGAGAAAATAAATTACCGTTAATCAGGCTCATTAAACTGATGAGCAAACAAGCTATTTGAATCCATGTATATGTAATTTAATTCTATTCTTTTAAATGCCAGAAAATACCAAATCCAATAGCTCAATCAATTAAGCAATTAGCCAGTGACAAAACCTTTCAAAGTGTTAGATATACACATATCTAAGCACAATATTTATGATCCCCTCTGTTTCTCCAAAAACTGCAACCAAGATTAGCTTATCTATCAATCCCAATATATCTCTGCAGTACCTGACTAAATATTGATTATGAATTCATAAGGCAGCCATTCTTGATAGTCAACAAATCAATTTTCCTAGGGCACAAAAAAAAAAAAAAACACCCCAAACCCAACTACTTCTGCTGTCTCTGGGCAATTTTTTCCACCTCTCAGCTACAAAGAGCAGTTCAACATGCGGCACTAAACCGAAATAACATCTCACCATCATCATTTTTTTTTAAAAAAAATCAAATCAGTGTGTTTTACAGAAAGCATGATCAATGGTTGATGCCAGAACAAGCGTGAACAATAATGGAAAAAATTAGTCATGACAGGTACTGACAAAAGAAGCTCAATAATTTCCAAAGTAGGGGTGAGATGTTGGAAAAAAATAATCTGGCTTTCAGCAAATGCAAGGCTGTTTGAAGAGTTCTCCATCTTGCAGACCTGATCATCCTTTAGAGATGGAGAAGAGCAAATAAAGGATCAAAGTGGGAGATACGAATTAAGGAGAATTCTAACCTAGAATTGAAGAGAAATTTCTTATCATTTAGTGGAGTGGAGTGGAGTGGAGTGGAATGGAATGGAATGGAATGGAATAGAATAGAATAGAATAGAATAGAATAGAATAGAATAGAATAGAATAGAATAGAATAGAAGTATGGAATGGGATGGGATGGGATGGGATGGGATGGGATGGGATAGACTAGACTAGACTAGACTAGAATAGAAAAATATGGAGTGGAGTGGAATGGAATGGAATAGAATAGAATAGAATAGAATAGAACAGAATAGAAGAGAATAGAAAATAGAAGAGAATAGAAAATAATAGAATAGAATAGAATAGAATAGAATAAAAAATAGAAGAGAAGAGAAAATAATAGAATAGAATAGAATAGAATAGAATAGAATAGAATAGAATGGAATAGAATAGAATAGAATAGAAAATATGGAGTGGAGTGGAATGGAATGAATGGAACGGAACAGAACAGAACAGAACAGAACAGAATAGAATAGAATAGAATAGAATAGAATAGAATAAATATTGGAATAGAATAGAATAGAATAGAATAGAATAGAATAGAATAGAATAGAATAGAACAGAATAAAATTCTTTATTGGCCAAGTGTAGTTGGACACACAAGGAATTTGTCTCTGGTGCAGAAGCTCTCAGTATACATACAAGTAATAGTGATAAATCATCTGTGATTAATGATCACTGATAATGATCAGTGATTAATGATCAGTGATAAATGATCAATCCATCAGTGGAACAGCTTGCCTCCAGAAGCTATGGGTGCTCCATCACTGGAAGGTTTTTAAGAAGAAATTGGACAACATTTGTCTGAAATGGTCTAGGCCAGCTTTCCTGCTCGAGGAGTGAGCTGGACTTGAAGACCTCCCTCCAAGGTCCCTTCCAATTCTGCTATTCTGTGTTCTACTGCAACAAAATATTCAAGCAAGAGCCAGCGGGAAGGGGAGGGACATCTAGGATGGTCAGAAGAATCCAGCCTTACATTGGATCCAAATGGATAAGGCCCTCTCCTTAATGATTTAGGGGGCTGTTCTAGCAAGGATAAGGATGAAATAGAAAAGACAGTACAGCCAATGAGGGAGAACTGCCAAAAATGTATAGGGCCAAGTTATAGAAACTACCCAGTGGATAAAATGTGGTCAACACCCTCTGGAAATGGGTTGGCATTCTGCATGCTTGTTTGTCCTGCAGAATGAATGCAACTATTCATTCTGCAGGATCGGTTCCCCACCTAGATGGCACCACCTGACTTCACCTTCCCAAAAAACAGCAGAGATTCAAAAGAGATGGATTCATTGGCAGGGTTTTCTCTGTTCCTAGGATGTGGGATGGGCACTCCCTGATTGCTGCAGTCAAAGTGGCACCACTCCACAAACAGAGGAATATTTCAGTAGGCTCCAGGGAGGCCAAAGTCTGCAGACATACACAAGATATTTATGGAAAAATGGGGAAAGGAACCTTCCCCTGATGCGTTTGACTTCAACCTTTCTCATTCTAAACCATCACGATCTTTGCTGGCCTCCAGCTTTAAGTGTCATGAAATCTCCCTGATACCATCCATGGTGGGATCATGCATATTAGGCACAAAATAAACCCATGGAGGAATTATTTCAAAGTTATGCCAAGGGGCAAAGAACTTAAGGGCTTCTAGATATTACACTATTATGATTTCCGTGTAGTCAGTAGAGGGTCGGTGATGAGAAAGGCTGGAGATTGGGGATCAGGAAAATGTGGACATTTTCAGGTTGACTCTCACTAGCAGACATCTGATACAAAAGTTATTTTAAGTAAATAGTTAAATTGTGACTTGTGGCTTCTGTAATTAAGCCAAATCCCCCTCTCAGTCTTGGACCCTAAAGAGTGACCTTTAGTGGTTCACCTTTGACCAACATCCATGACATTTGTTTCGTTCTTCATTCATTCACTCATTCATTCAATCAGCCCTTCCTAATTTTAAGATCCATGAGATTTTTTTCTCTCTGATCAAGACTTCTTTATTCAAATGTCTGAAGATTTTCCTAAAAGCATCTTTCCTCTTGTTTCTAGTTGGTTGATACTAGTACACGATACTAGTTGGTTAATGCCAAAAGAAGACTTTGAGGTGCTATAAACCTCAAAGACTTTGCTTGTCATTAATCAACTAGTATCATGTAAACAAGCGTTTCTTCATTCTGGCCAGCTTGATGATTTTCCTTTCCTACACGAGATTCAACTCAAAGCTGATTTGTTTTCTAGGCAACTAAACAGCAAAGGCTATCAGAAACTTCCCTCTCATGAGCAAATAAAGGATGCATGTACGGTATGCCATTTTTTTGGAACCTAGACCAACCCAACAAAATAAAAATAGATGCATTTATTTCTCCTAGCATATTCCAGTTGGAAAGATAAATAAAATACGGGCAAAATACTTCTGCTATATAAGGGCAAGAAGCACATGGCGTTGTAAATGGGCAGCAATGATAAAACAGTGCTTCATGAGGTCTGCAGTTAACATACTGCTTCCTTTTAACTTCACAGCCTTTATCGGGTCTGTAACATTTTCAGTTTCCTCTTGATAATAATGAACTCTAGGGTCATGCCTCTTTTCAAGGAACTGCTGACTAGCTCATGGTGGAGAAGCAGTTTCTCTGCATGATAGAACAGTCAGCAGTTCAGATTTTTTTTTTTTTAGAGACCTAGGATTCCTTGTATCTCAAGAAACATTATTCATCACCCAATTTTTAGCTAGATTCAGGCAACTAGGCAGATGGTATGTTCCGATTCAGCATTTGGCCCTCCACATCTCCATGGCTCTTCCCTCTAAGAAATGATGTCCTCGAAGCAATCTCAGCAGGGGAAAAGAGGCTGAGAACCTTGTTATGCCCTCTGTAAGAAGATCTGAAAAAGATACTGATGGTATCTCAAATCCCATAACTTGGTAGGTAGAACACTGACCTTCAGACTACGCTCATTTCTTATCTCCCATAACAAGGTAAAGAGAAGCCAACTCCTCTCACCTTTCCACCAACAAGATTCATTTCATAGCCTAGCATTCACCCAACCTGTCATTGGGGTAAACTGGGACCTTGAGACCATCTGGGTCCACATCTCACACAGTTGAGATGTCCACCTCAGATTGGTGCTCTTTTCACCCTCGGTTCCAGTTCATCTCTGATTTGATCTATTCAACGGAGCCTGCCTTTAAGAAGATTGCTCCTTCTGCTACTTGAAAATTGGAATTTAAGTACAGTCCAGAAGACACTTTTTCTAAAGATCACCAAACACCAGGCTTGAGAATTCCAAAAGTTCTAACTGGAAAGATAGAAAACCAAAAACCGGTACGTCTCTTCAAATTTCTGGCCCACTCCTTGCCCCCATCCCTTTCTTTGCGAAGCTGTCAGACTAGTGTCAGCCTCTCTGTGTCCCTTTGGGATGCAGACCTTCTACCCTCCAATGTATTGACTTGGCTCGAAATGTGAATTTTGGTCATTCTTGTCTTTGGCTACAGCTCCATCATCATTGCTTTTTGTCCCCTGGAAAGCAAGAACTGAAATCCGGAAGAACAAGAGATGAGGAAAGGAGGAAAGATGACTTACCTCCTGACTCTGGATTAGCGCAGATAGGAAGAAGATGTAGCAGAAGTTGGAATATTGGCCAGAAAGCCCAATTCCCCCAAGGAAGTCTAGATGCCATGGTGTTGCCTACAAGTGTGTGGCCCGTGGCTTCAGATCATTCCTCTCACTCAGAGAAGGATCAAGTGGGTGAGTCAGGCGTTAGAAACAGAGGCTGTCTGTTTTCAATTGAGTTTTCAGCTACTACTATATTTAATAAACTTGCTGCTGGGACAGGGAGGGACAATCTGAATTTCCTCAGCAGTCGCAAGCAGGCTGGGCTAGAGCAGCACCTCTCATATTACAGATGAGTTCCCCTCTTAAAGGGAACGTCAATTCCTCCCCATTTCTCTCCTCAAAGGCACAGAACACTCTCTTTCTCTTTTCTTCCTCTCCCCAAATCATTTGGGCCTCCAAAGGAGTGGTTGAGCTCGTTCCAGCTTTCACAGTGACAAGAAGATGCTTCACGATGCAGGGAAGAAGAGTTGAACTTAAAACCTGAAGGCCAACTTGTAATCCAGTTCTGGTGAATTTGCACTCGAAAAATCATGGACCAGTTGTGTGTTTGTCCAGTTTCTCTTTCACTTCTTTGGGAGTGTGGGTCATTTCTTCAGCCTGAGGAAAGCAGTTTGGTAGATATTTTCCCTTTACCCATTGGTAAGCACTCCGGTCTCTTCTCGAAAACCTCTAGCAATGGACTACCCATCACATAAATGGCAATTTTCATTTCCAAGGGCTATTTGTAACACGGATATCCATCAGATCTTTCTGAACAGACTTGGGCATTTTAGAGCCCCTGGGCCATATCCAGCCCATTGGCTGTCCCTGTTTGGCCCACCTGAGGTCAACTGGAAATTAGAAATCAAATCTAAATAAATGCACACCATACAACTGCATTGCTTTTATTTTGAGGGCAACTGCTATATTTCTTTTTCAATTTATATCTGTGTGTGTTTTGTGTGTACGCGCGCGCACACCTTCACAGCCCTATTAATTTGGCCCTTCCAGTTTTGCATGTGGCCCCTTAGGAAATTGCCCACCTTGAGGGTCTGCAAACCACTTCAAAGATGATGCTTCTGGTTTCATGCTTTGGAGCAGACATGTCAAACACAAGGCCCAGGGGCCAGATGTGGCCCGCGACGTGGTTTCATGTGGCCCGCAAAGCCATCCTGGAAACAAATGGCCCCCCCTGTCTTGGCTCCAGCCCAGACCAGCCAGGAGCCAATGTACAATTTTGTGGTGGCCATCTATGCTGAAACACATTCAGTCTTAGCTCCACAAGACCATCTGGAAACAGCGAGGAACCAGCCCCTGTCGCATCGGCCCCGTCCCCTGGGTGCAGGCTGGGGAGGTGTCACCCTTTGTGAGGAATGAAGAAATGCACCATTGCCTAGAAGTGGCCAGCAAATGGCCCTCGCCTACTTCACATATCCGGCTTGATGGGCTCCAGGGGAGGGGTTTCGGCAGGTTCTTCCGGTGGACCATGCCTTGGCGCTTGCTCTGGTCCCACCCTCTTCTGCCAGAGATCCTCAGATCTGTCCCACTCCTGCCCAGAGCCCCACAGGCACCCTTGACGTGAACAATGTAGAGCTGGCCACACCCACCCAGTAGGTCACACCCACTTCATCCATACCCACCCAGTAGGCTGCACCCACCCTGGCCACACACCCCCGCCCCCCCGCCCAAGGACAACCGCAATGCTGATGCGGCCCTCAATGAAATTGAGTGACACCCCTGCTCTGGAGTGAAGTTTCTGGGTGGGTCTGCATTGTACAACATCTGCTTCTGTAGCTGGCTTTCTTTCAATCTTTCTGCTAAAGCCCCCATTTTCACAAGTATTGCTTCTTTCACAAATACCCAAAATTCATATTAAGCAACCAGGGTCTTTGATCCAGCCTGGGGACTTGCTTGCAGATTTGCTCTCTCCTAGTTGAAAGCCTGACCTTTTTTTTAAAAAAAAATCAACAACTGTGGTAGCTCCTGTTTGGACAAGAACTATGAAATGGAATTAATGGGTTGTTTATTCTTGTTTCCAAGATCATTAATAAAGATCTTACGTAAATGTAGTGCTTGCTTGGCTCTGTGAAGACTTTTATGAGCCTCTCCCTCTGGGTTTTAGTCAATTCATTGTTTAATTGAATTAAGATTCTGGAATATCTTCTTTGCCAAGCTTGAGTGATTTCGACTGATTGGATTCGACAACAGATTCCTTTCTATTCCTCTGTCATAGCTCTGCAAGGTCGGACAGGTGCTTCCATCCTTTCCCCTACTTTTCATTATTGTGAAGAAGGTGACAAATATTCAAACAAATACGATACATCCCAGATCTTTTCAGTATCCCTCTCTGTGTACATTAAACTGCCCATCCACCAATTGGGACCGCTAAGATGTTTCTCCTATCTTGATGGCTTTAATGGAGGCACAAAGCTGATTATCTAACTTGTGCAGGACAGGAGAAGAAGGCTGACTGCATGAAGACATATGACTCTGTCAGGATTGTGCAGCTGGTGTCCAAATGAAGTCATAGACGCTGACATGAACTTGTAGTTTTACATAAATAATTATGTTTAGAGTATACAAGTTAGTCAGGCAATCTGGAGCATCATGAGGTAAATCCACACAGGAACATCATTCTGAGGTAAATCACAGAGCACACAGGAGAAAAAAGGCGGGAAACAAGGAAAACCCAGGTAAACAAGAGCCGTGGTGACAGAGGCAATACGTGAATATGGATATTATGATTTGTCCAACATTATGTGAAGTGGTCCAAACAATTGATTTGCATACTGTCACACTACAGTTGCTTGGCTTTGGCTTGCCGTGTTGAATGAACCCAGCCAGTTTTAAGTCATGGTTTATGGCTTCGCATTGTGTTTCAACTCAGTAACTCGGACTTATTCAACAAACTATTTTGAAATGAACTATGGCCAACTGAAAATGGAACCAATGAACCAGCAACCACAGTTGAACCAAGTCAATAAGGTTTATTAATGGACCATCTCTTCTCCTACACAACTATTTCATGCTCTAGACCCACAAGTTCTCTTTTCACCCAACTGACAACCGCCTGGTCAAACATTTCCTTCATGCAAGGCCTATTGCTCTGCCCACTCTGCGAGTCCTATTTATAGGCTGGCGACTGGCAACACACCACAACAATGCAACATATAGATCATTGCTCCGGCTAACTCCTGTTTACATCATTCCTTTCCCTTCCCTTTCCCGGGACTGTTGATGCCTATAGATAGCAGCACTTCCAAGAGGCTGGGTATAAAATCCCCAGCACTGTACAAAGCTGAGATTTCCAAGCCTTATTTATTGGTGTTACTGATTGCAATCCTGCCATGGGCAGAAGGAAAGCAGGCACAACTCACAATGCCTATTGGAGCATCTTCCCAGGGTTCAGCTGGGAGTGAGACTTGGTTGAGAAACCTTTGCCCAGTTCAGCATCAGGAGTTAAGATTCAACAAAGTCTGTTGGGATGATTTTTTCCACTTTGGCTGGGTGGCTGCTTCCTCTAACATGGTTGGAGGGAAGGAGGAAGGAAGGAAAGGAAAGGAAAGAAGGAGGGAGGAAGGAAGGGAGGAAGGGAGGGAGGAAAGGGAGGAAGGAGGAAGGGAGGAAGGGCAAGGAACAAGGGAGGGAGAAAGGGAGAGAGAGAGAGGAAGGAAGGAAGGAAGGAAGCAGGGAAAGAAAGGGAGGGAGGAAGGGAGGAAAGGAAGGAGGGAGGAAGCGAGGAAGGGAGGAAGGGCAAGGAACAAGGGAGGGAGAAAGGGAGAGAGAGAGGAAGGAAGGAAGGAAGGAAGGAAGGAAGGAAGGAAGGAAAGGCAGGGAAAGAAAGGGAGGAAGGGAGGAAGGGAGGAAAGGAAGGAGGGAGGAAGCGAGGAAGGGAGGAAGGGCAAGGAACAAGGGAGGGAGAAATGGAGAGAGAGAGAAAGGAAGAAAAGGCAGGGAAAGAGAAAGGGAGGGAGGAATGGAGGAAGGAAGGAAAGAAGGATACAAATAGCAAAAAGTACTCCATCTTCAAAATCATCTTCTTGATTCTGTTCTGCTACAACCTGATTCTAACAACTATTTACTATAGATCTGACCTGTTTCCACCCACCTTGTAAGGAGACCATAATGAGTTGCAACCAATAATCTTCTAGATCTCATTTCAGTGAAGGGCAGTTCATCAACTCTGCCAACTCCCTCTATCATGTCATCACAATCACACCCTGTGAGTGCCATTTCCATTTGAGGACTTCCTTAATCCTCCTATCAGATGATCGCCGAACACTTGACTGTGTTTGTGTCATACACAACAAGAGTCTCTTTGTAAAAGCCAAGGGCAAAAGCTCTCAAAAGCCTCTGGGGGAACATGTGGAACCAGTTGTCATTTTCATCACAACAACAGCAAGACAGAAGCCAAAATAGGAGTATGGAAAAAACAAAGGGTGTGGTACACTGAGTTTGGAGGGCTTTGACTGGGTAGTCAGGGCAGCCCATTTGACTTTTTTCAATACTCCTCCTAAAGACACTCCTTAATGCAAGGGTATCCTCCCAAAATGGCTCCTCCTCCTCCTGCTCCTGCTCCCCTCCTTCTCCTGCTCCTGCTCCTCCTCCTCCTCTCTGTAAGCTGCACTCTCTTATCACTGATGATGTTACCTAGCTGGGTCATGAAACGTCTGCAAGAAAACCACCAACCTCAGAGAGCACTAAGGACTACACAGACCATCATCTCCCCCCCCCAACTCTTCCTCCTCCTCCTCTTCCTTCTCTCTGCAAACCCCATTCCCTTCTAGCACTGATGATGTTACCTAGTTGGGTCATGAAATGTCTGTAAGAAAAAAACCAAGCTCAGAGAGCACTAAAGACCTCACAGTCCTCCTCCTCCTCCTCCTCCTCCTCCTCCTCCTCCTCCTCCTCCTCCTCCTCCTCCTCCTCCTCCATACAAACCCCTCTAGCACTGATGATGTTATCTAGTTGGGTCATGAAATGTCTGCAAGAAAACCACCAAGCTCAGAGGGCACCAAGGCCCCCAACCTACACATATCCTCTTCTATTCATATTAATAAAATAAATAGCTATGCCTGCTTATGGTATTCTGGGAATACTTAGGCCATCATGGGCCTCCTGTGTGAAGCAGCCCTCTTTCCAGGTGGTTTCTACCCGTGAGTTGCCTTTTCACCCCCATTTGCCCCCTAATTCTGATTCCTGTCAAAGAAAACATTGGGATGGGCCAGCGTCAACTTGTGATGAGATGGGCGGCAAACAAATGTAATAAATAAATAAATTATATAGGGCTCTTCACTCCATAGCAATGTCCCTTTCCCTCCCCCTGGTTCCTTCAACATCAGAAAGGTCTAGGGGAGCTGCAGCCGTCTCTAAAAAAATTCCAGCCAAAACTGCTCTCAGTAGAAACGTTTTGTTTCTCTGTAGCTGTTGGCTTGTCTTCCATTCCAGCTCAACATCTGGATCCATGTGTGGGGGAAAGAATCAACTGCAAAGGATCTGGGCCACTTGACTTCCTGTGTGGCGGACAGCTATGCCTTTAATATCAGTGAGTGTCTTCCATCCAAGGATGAGATGTTGGCCACCTGCCTACAAGCCAAACATCCCTATTATGGTTGCAACAGACTCTAGTTCTTTGGCGTTCTTCCTTTGAGAAGTTCAGAGATGCTGTTATCTTTCTCAAGGAACATGGCTGAGGAGGGAAGAACCTTTGTCACCAACTGCTCTCGGCTCCTTCGGCCACTGATTGGCCCTGCCAAGTTCTTCTTCTCTCCCAAACCCTGTAGTCCACTCAGGATCATTCGCGTGTCCCCCTCCTCACCCTGACACCCAAAGCAGACGCTGGTGTGTGAGTCATTCCACTTTTTCTGCACTTCTGAGCAGACTAGCAAACCATGCTTTTAGTCAATGGGGTGTACGCTTCAAAAAATTATTATTTTGACAGATTTTGATTCTATTTCTCTTCAGGAATTGGGGGCAACCGATATTCCCCACAAGTAGGCCGACTCAGAAAAAAATGAGCAGATTCTGGAAGACTGTGGGCTCCCACAGCCCAATACTAACCCTCCGTTCCATCCATTTTCTTTTATTCAAATACCCACCACAGTAGGTAAGGTTGGATCTTTGAATCTTGCTTCAAGAGACGAACATAAGAGGCACTTTGTTAAAGCTGCCCCATGGATTTGCACCCCAAACTTAGAACATAGAATCATTGGGCTGGAAGGGACCTCAGACCTCCTGCTAATAGTAGGAGCCTCATACCATCCGCAACCTCTTCTTGGAAGCCTTAATGATGGAGCACCCACAACTCCAGGAGACAAGCTATTCAATGACTGATTGTTTTCACTGTCAGGAAATTTACCCTTAGTTCTAGTTTGAATCTCTCTTTAACAAGCTTCCATTGAATGCTTTTTATCCTGCCTCCCGACTCTTTATCATCCATTAAATTATTTTTTATATTTGTGGCCCATTAAACATTGTCCATGCAAACCCACCCCTTTTTCTTGTGTGGCTCAAAACAGCATCCTGGCCAGGATGATGTCCGATCATCACGGAGGAATCAATGAATTTGTTTTGGCCCTGAACGCTCTCAAACCTGATGAGTAAATTTGCAAAGGAGCAGGATGCCAACAATTCCACCCCAATCCATCCAGGGAGCTATGGGGTGGTGTTTCTGAATCCTGAACACACAGGCTCCTGCCTAAAAAAATTCCTACCGAATTGCGATGGGTCTCATGGTTGTTATTTTTGGATGGCGCATCGCCCACCCAAGTGGTTAAAAAAAGAGGGAGAATCGTGATCACTTCTACAAATCTCTCCCTGAGACAGGGATAAGGGTGAATTTCCTACCTACCACAGCTATCAACCTTTTCTAGGCAGTTTACGATAAAGCCATAAAACCAAGGTGAAAACCATGAATATGAAAAATGAATTGAAGCCATCCATGGTTAAAACAAACTCTGCCCAGAATGTCCCATTTTAAGAGCCTTTTGAAGAGCCAATAAGCAAATTATAACTCACCCCTGGCATCCCACAATGCAGCACTGAACACCTGCCATTTAAAAACGTTCCCAGAGGGTCATCTGCAGCATCCAAGTTAGTCCAACAGCAGCTAAGTGGAGGTGAGAATGAGAGTGAGATGGGCAGTACCAACATTTGATGAACAAACAAGTAAATAATTTCATTGCTCTCCCCATTTTTCTGGAATGGCTTCTTCTAACTTTAATCTCTCTCTCTCTCTCTCTCTCTCTCTCTCTCTCTCTCTCTCTCTCTCTCTCTCTCTCTCTCTCTCTCTCTCTCTCTGTCTTGCCCTCTTTCTCCCCTTTCTCTGTTTTTGTCTGTCTATTTATCTCTCTCCCTCTCATTCCCCCCCTCTGTCTATCTCTGTCTCCGTCTCTGTCTCTGTCTCTGCCTCTCTCTCTCTCTCTCTCTCTCTCTCTCTCAATTTATTTGCCCCTCCTGTTTTCACAGTAAGACAGAGCAAAGCTGCAGTGGATATTTATACCATGGTGAGCCATTGCTGTTGGAAATGTTCTCAAGGTGCGCAGTTTTCTGGTTACTATCTCTTCAAGCAAAAACTGTCCGCCACAACGGGACTTCAAAGTCCTTCTTGGGTTTCCATTTGATGTTTGCTCCCATGAATGTCCATTTCTTGCTTTGGTGGGACGTATGATAGGAGTCTTCAGTCAAGATACCCGATAGTCACATATCTCATGGCAAGGATTGGTTCCTTGTGATGGCCGCCATCGGCCGTAAGCAATCTTAAGCATCACGAATGGAGGCAAATATATGGGTCCCAGTCTTGTGGAAAAATAAAGCCTTAAAAAATATAAGGACTTTTACGAAATTCCATGGGTGAAAGAGAGATCTTTATTTTTGCGCAAAAAGGTTCAGAAGTGATTTAACAATCAGCAAATTTCTGAACAAAGGGGGAGGGTCTAAACTAAAGCTTTATAGGTTTCTTTCTCTCAGGAACAAAGGAAGCATAGATGGAATCTTACATTGTATATGGAATCTACTTTTGTGTAACATTCAGATAGTTTCTCACACGTTTAGGTCCATTTCTCATGGGAATACAATGAAGGCAGTTTTTACTTTTATACAATGTTTCTAAATATGCATTAGGTCATTCACGTACTGTTAATACAGCTTTTGGCTAACATAGCTTTCTTTCAGAGATTATGCAGACACATGATTTTTGCTTTTAGTGATTTTTCATTATTATTATTATTTTACTTTATTCTTCTTTATTCTATGTTATTCTATTTCTTTCCCACTTTACCAGGATAGTGTTACAGAATCCAATCTGGATCCAATATGAGAGAAGTTCCCTAAGGATGGACTGAAAGCTCGGAAGACTAAATCTCTAGTCCCGGTGACTGACCTGGATTGGATCCTGCAATCTCAAGCTTTCTTTGTGTGGCTTAGGCTTGCTTTTCTTGACCTCTGGCTGTTCCTCTTGGAATATTGTAGAAATCAAACTCAACACCACTTCTCTCATTGCAATAAAGGAAACTCTAAGCCATACCACCCAACATCTGGACCAACAACTAGAGCACTTCAAGAAGAAGACTGAAAAGAGAGAAACCTTTTTTTTTTTTTTGGAAGGAGGAAGAAAAATAACTGGGGCTATTTAAGGACCAGGATCAACTCTGCAAAACTCCTGTTCATTGCAAGGAAGAGGCCCAGCCATGAGCTCCCGATGCAGGCCAGTTTCGGCCGTATTCTGCCAGAATCATAGCAAAATGAGAATAACAAGTTAGCCTTCCAGCCTGCATCATTTTTGCCTTAGCAACCAGGTAGCCAATGGGGAGAGGAGGAACTGTTGATGTTCCACAAGGTAGCTGGTAGGCGTGCAGATCCAGGGGAAGGGGCTGGAAAGATGCTTCAGAACTGATTTCTTTCCAATCGACCACCCGCTTCATCTCCCGGCTAGGCCGAAAAGCTGCCGCAGCAGAGTACCCCAAGGAGGCAAAGAGCGGTTATTCTAATTGGTTGTCATAAGAACAACCCCAGCTTCATTCTCCATTAATGACAAGAACCATCTAGCTTCTTCCATAGCCTCAAGGTCCGTTGGGTTTCCCAGGGATCTCCCTGCCCAGCCTTGGCCAGTTCCAGCTGGTTGAATTTTCGGAGATCTGTCAAGGTTGGGTAGGTCAAGATGGCTGGGAAGGGGTTCTTTCCTCATTCAGAGTGCCAGGATAAAAAGAAATGTCCACTTCTTGTCTTTGACACTGTCCCTCCCTCCCTCTCCCCCTCCCTCTCCCTCTCCCCCTCCCTCTCCCTCTCTCTCTTTATTTTTCCTTCCTTCCTTCCTTCCTCCCTCTCTCCCTTCCATCCTCCCTCCCTCCCTCCCTCTCTCTCTCCCTCTCCCTCTTTATTTTTCCTTCCTTCTTTCCTTCCTCCCTCTCTCCCTTCCATCCTCCCTCCCTCCCTCCCTCCCTCCCTCCCTCTCACTCTCCCTCCCTCCCTCCCTCCCTCCCCCCTCCCTTCCTGAAGAGAAAGAGAACCAGGAGATTGATTTTTTTTTTTAAAAAAAAAAAATGCTTGCGTCCATCTGTTTGGGGATCTGTCAGCTCATGGGATGACAACAATTTCCATTGCTGAATTCTGAGCGGATGCTTGTGATCCCGAGGCAGCAGGATGTTTGATGTTCCCAACTGAGAAACATCCCTCAGGATTCCTGTCAGAGCTGTCTCTCACATGGCCATGATTGCTGCTTTCATCTAGTCACATTTTTGCTTTGCCTTGATCCCCGTCTTTTTCTTCCTTTGTCTCTTTCGGGTTGTTGTTATCCGGGCTTTACCTTCTGTTAATGGCCTTTTTTGAGAGGACGTGGTGGGTTTGTCTTAAGCTGCTAGGAGCAGGGACAGCTGCAGGATGGGCAAAAAAGTCACGAGCGTCCATGAAATGAATGGTATATATATGTATTGTATATATATATCACATAACTCAGCAAGTACTTCCAGTATAAATTGGTTGGAGAATGAAAAAGGGAGAAGTCAAATACCTACTTTTCCAAGCTCCCCTCCCTCCCTCCCTCCCTCCCTCCCTCCCTCCCTCCCTCCCTCCCTCCTCCCCTCCCCTCTCTTTCTTCTGCCTCTCTCTCATCTCCTTCAACCTTATGTTTATTCACATTTTTGAAATTATATTCAACACCCATGTAAATCTTTTTCTTCTTACCTTATCTACATTTATTGCCCATTTATCTGAACTGATCTTTAATGTATCTGAACTATCCTAGTCTAAACAGTTACTACTTGATTCCAGGGTGCCCAGCTCATGTCTGTAGCTTATACTGAAAGATTTGCATCTTGTACCAAACTAAATCAATTACTTGGAGAGGGGGTGGAGTCAAGGGGGGGTTATGGAAGCCCGACCCTGTTGTGTTGGGTGAGGATTTGATCATAGAGCATTCTGGGTGGCATCTTGCCTTTGTTGATCCCTTCTACCTGACTCCAGCTTATGGGGCTCCAGATCTGCATGTACTCATGTCATTTCAATTTCATTTTATGCACAGGGAACTTAGTGGTGCATTACTCACAACCTCCCTCCTCACAGAGCGTAGCGTCGTTATTCCAATGGCAACATCTGCATTGAAAAAAACCAATCAGAAAGTTACCTACTTCATCAAGCCTGGTTCCTCTCCAAATCCAGCTACAGCGCCAGTTGGACCGAAAAAGTATGGCTTAATCAGTGCCAAATATAAAGGTGAGTTGGGTGCCATGGGAAAAGAAAAGCTGCTGAAATAGAAGAGTGTTCCTAATGATCAGGAAAGGATCATGGAGACTTGATATCTCCACAAATAGAGAATTGTCAGCCTGCAGACATTGGATCCAATATCTAGCCATTGCTTTATTTGTGCATGACCTCATCTGCCCAGCTCAGAATTATGGGATGAGACCACTAACAAACTAAGTACAGGAAAAGGAAAGGAGACATCATGTTTAATTTTTGGAAAGCATACCATACTATAGACTGGGAAAAACAGTGCATCATAGGGCAACATTTTTTTAATCAAGGTACCTCAAATGGGAAGCCACAATCTGGGACCCATGACTCCTGAGGGAATGAAATTTGGGGAAGTTGTGGCTGCTTCAGTGCTACTGGCTGCTGTTGCACTGCTGCTGTGATCTTTGTTTTCAACATTCTGTGACAGTTTCCCAGCCAGTCACGCAATCCCTCATTTCCTTCCCCATCTAGCGGCAGCCACTTATCTGCCTGCTAAGAAGGGAAGGGAAGGGAAGATTTCCAATGTTCCCTGCCAGATTCTCACAAGGAAACTCAATGGGGAAGCCAGCAGGAAGTTGGAAGTCACTCCTGCTCCCACTGGATTTTTGCTCATCTTTGGTCATTCTGTTTATTTGTTTAGATAAGGAAATATCTCTGAAATGATCACCCAACAGGGCACAGTTTTTCTAGTAGTGTTGCCAAAATTGAGCTTGCAGGAAAAGTGAGATGTTCCCTAGAGAACCTGGATGACCAAATAATTGATGCTCCCTAAAAAGAATGACCAGATCAAATCCTTTTGCTTTCTGCCAAGACTTTGAGTGTGACTACACTTGTCCTGTTGTGTTTCTAGGAAAGTGTTCTCTGATTCTCTGGTTGTGAGTTCCATGATCAGCTGATGGTTTTGATCCCATTTTAGGTCCAGGACCTGGGAAGTATAACCGACGACCTTGTACTGGTATTAAGAATCACGACTTCACTAAGTATACTGAGCCAGCTTTTACCATGCGTGTGAAGTCCAGCCCAAAAAGTAAGCAGGGAAAAGGATTCTGGAGCCTAAAGAAACTCACAAAGGATTCTTATTGATTCATGCTAATCATGAATGCATGAGTCCTAATCACCACACCAAGCAAAGTTTTCCTGTATTGTGCAATTTGTATTCCTGAGATGTACTATGTTTTCAGGCCCAAAATGAACAGAACTCGGGAGATCTGTGACCAAAACGCCTTTGTTCTTTTTTTAAAAGTCTCCATTTGAATGGGAGTAATGGCCCAGGACATAACCTACATTCTGTTATTCTCACCTTCATAGCAAAAATCAAAATAGAACTTTGGGGGTTTAAAAGACCCAGTCCAGAAGCAAACATACAGTGTCAAACCTTTGTATCATATGTATTTCAAACAGAATCTTCAACTAGCCCCGAATGAAATCAGATATGTGATGCAATTCACCACTCTAAGTGGCTCTTTTCAACGCTTTAGAGAAAATGAGGTCTTAAGGACATGGTGGAGGACTCAGTTGGGGCTTCTTCCGAAGACATTCTCAATGTAATGAGGTTATGACTGAAGTGGCCTTTATTCATAACCAAATCTTGTATGCCTGAAATCCCAGAGAAAGGCCTCTGAATTTATCTCAGTTAAGGGTCTCCAAACTTGGCAAATTAAGACTTGTGGACTTCAACTCCCAGAATCCCTCAGTTAGGGAAGTGGAAGTTGAAGTCCACAAGTCTTAAAGTTGCCAGGTTTGGAGACCCCTGATCTAAGTGAAGGATGATCAACCTGTGGCCCCTCTACCTGTTGAACTTTAGTTCTCACCAACAGTTCCTAGCTTGGCTAATGCTAAGGGTTGACAGGAGCTGCAGTTCACAAACAATTGGAAGACTGATCAGAATAATCAGGTATATATGGATGAGAGCAGTCCATATTTATTTAAACAGGATGTTCAGTTGGACTCAGCAACTGAGTAAGAAACTAAGATGGTATAATATTGAAGCCATGTGTTCCATATCTTTTGATGATTAGCAACGGCTATTTCCCCAAAGTTGTTCCAAAAATAAAGTCCTACTGAGAGTTTATTATAGCAGACTTTCTCAAGGGCTGGGAAAATGCTCCATCCTCCTTGCTAGAAGTTGATAAAAAGGTTGGATGGCCACCTGCTGGGAATTGAGTGGACTGAGTGGTTTCCTTTCTTGAGCAGATGACTCATAAAGAGCCGTTTGATTCATTCATTTCCCGAATCTGCAATTTTAGGATGGTAGCCCAAATAGAAGTTAATTGCCTCCTGAAAGACTGTGACCAGATTATTTGGAAAGTGGCCCTTCTTGTTTCCTCAAGCATTTTGGTAGCTAGATAAATGGATGGTCATTAGAACCGCATGAAGTAATCCAGAAAGCCAGGTTTGGCCTCATAAGACCATTCTTCTTTCCTTTGCAAGCAATCATGGTGCTGGAGAGCCCTGGACCTTGTTACTATGTGGATCCTAGCGTTTCCCGCTTAGGGATATGGAGGCCGGTATCATTCTTCATGCAACAGCGAGGAAAGAGCACAAGTAAGTTGCAAGTTGTAGATGCTTCCGTTGGTGGATGGGGTGAAGCTATGGGGAGAGAAAAAAAATCCTGAGAATGAAACAAACCTTTTCCCAGTCAATGTCAAAAGTGGCCACTCTTCGAAGTCACGAACGGGACAAAAAGATACTTAACTTCTTGCTATGCTGTGAAAAAGCTTGGGAACGCCAAGTTCAACCTTAATCAAAATGGAGAATCCCCACATTCACTTCCTTTGGCCTCGTTACTAGTTCCAACAACAGACCGAAGTGTTTTACAGGAACTAGGACCGTTCTTTTAAATGGGATTGGAGGATTTCAGAATAACAGAGTCGGAGGTCTTCTAATCCAACACCCTGCTCAAGCAGGAGACCCTCATTTCAGAGCTTGTGCAGGGGGTTGGGAGACCTCCAAGGTCCCTTCCAATTCCGTTATTCCCTTAGAGTCATTGCTAATAATAATAATAATAATAATAATATTCTCCGGCTTTCTAGCTATAGTGACAACTCCCGCTCCGAATGAGTATCATGTGGAGAAGTTGCACCCCATTGATGAACCGAATGCTCCAGTGTATACCATAGGTGCTCGAACGCCCTATTGGCTGAATAACCCAACTCCAGCTCCCAACAAATATGCGCTGCCTGGGACCCTGGGCACCAAGGTGCCCAATAAAAGGGCAGCTCCCTGCCTGTCGATCACTTCCATTGCTCCCGGACGAGATTATGTGGTGAGGAAAGGGCCTGGCCCAGCCGCCTACACTATTCCAGAGCCAGATGTTTACTTGCGACATCAGCCTTCCTATACAATGTCTCAAAGGTTCATTCCTTCCAGCAAGGAGCATACGCCAGGCCCACTGGACTATAGCGCAGAACAGGTCACCCTCCACAAGCCCAGAGCCCCATGCTTCAGTCTGGGTGTTCGCCACTCCGAATATGCCCATGGCACGCCTACGGTTTATCTCATCCAAGAATGAGCGTGGGCCACAATTGGAAGACAAGAAGATCTTCAGCAAGGTTCAGATGCCAAAGGTCTCATACCGGGAGAGCTTCATCTACTAGGTTAAAGCCAGCTGGTGGGCAGGGTAAGGTGAGAGAGAGTGTGTTAAGAAGTTGTGGGTGATGGTTCAGTTGGAACTCCAGGTCATTTTTCAGTCTATGGAAGCAAAGTTCTCCTTTGCAAAATCCTAGCCAAGTCCTTCCTGTCTTCTTTCTCATACTTCTGGAATCTAATGATAATATTTTTCAAGAAAGTGACTTTATCTATTGTTTACCCTTCCCTGTGGATTTATGGTTGGAAAAGGTTTCTCAAGAGAAGGGAGACAAATTGTCCTTTTTCTGGGATTATTTAAAGTGCAATAAAATAATTTGTAGATAATTAGTCCATAGCACACCTTCTTTGATGCAGAAATTCTTCTGGGCCTTGGGTTCTGCTGTCCATTTCAGGGAAGGAATTTGATTATTTCATCTAGAGATTGGATTGAATTATTTCTAAATACATGAAAATCAGTTGAGAATAACAATAATAACTTGGGGCTATCCGTATGCCCAAAAGTTGAACTACCAGAAGATGCTGGACTACATTTCCCAGCATCCCACATCATTGGCCAAGTTGCCTTGGCCTCCTGGAAATTGTAGTTCAGCAAGCACACTCAACACCAAGGAATATATACAATATGAAGTTTACTGTTAGGATTACAGATCTTCTCCAGAAGATGGCACCCTCGCCTTATGATTTTGGACTATATCTGGATGGCTTCCACTAAATCTCTACCTTTTGTAGGTGATAGCAACCCAACATGACAAGAAAACAAGGAGAAAGCAGAGCCTCCAGAAATAAACCGGCCCCCAAGATAAAGGGATGGGCCAGTGTTTATTCTGTGACTGCTCAGAAATGAAGATCCTGAAAGAAAGGATAGCACAACACACAGTATCCTAAGCCAACCTTATTCTTTAGTTATTTATGTTCCATCTGATGTCAACCCTTGGTTCATCAACTCCTCCACGGGTGGAATTCATGTTGACCTTATTTGGGTGGGAACTAAGCTATCATGATTTAAGATAAGATAAGATAACCTTTATTGTCATTTTTATACTGTGGGCACAATGGCACACATCAAAAATGAGATTTAGTTGCCCGCCCTCAAAGTGAAACGCATACATGACACACACCTAAACATACTATGAACAACATATGTATAGACCCACATCCCTACATATACGTATATTAAATACTGTCCATCTTGAATATATAACGGAAGGAGGAAGCTTGAGAGTTCACAAGGTTGATGCTGTATGGAATGAAACTCTGGCTGAATCTGGATGTTCTGCTACGGATACCACGGAGCCCCCTCCTCCCAGTAGGTAACAAGGAAAACAGGTCGTGAAGAGGATGTGTAGTGTCCCAGATAATCTTACGGACCCTGCTCAAGCAACGCTTCTGTGCTATGTCCTGGATGGGAGGGAGGGAACTGTCAATGATCTTTTCTGCGGTCCTCACCACTCTCTGCACAGCTTTTTGGAATTGGGGTGGGTGGACTCACCAGTCCTCTCCCGAATCTTTTCTGAAATGCTCACCTGGTTCTGGCCCTTTTTAGGTGCCTCTGTTGGTATGACAATAATACCAATCATAGAGAGTAGACTTTGTATGTTTCCATTACTGAAATTTCTCATTGTCCTACACTTAGAGAAGAGGAAGAAGGTCGCCCCTGGACCTTCCAACTTGTTTTTCCTTCTGTTTCCTTCATATAAATCAACATGGCTCGTCTGGAAGACTTTCTCTGAAGATATTTTTCTTCTGCCTTGAACTCTCCAACCGTTAGGTTACTTCTCCAAGCTTCCAGCTGCTTTCCTTCTCATACCCAAGACTCTAGAAATACAAAGTCTCTACTCCATAAAGCATATTTTCAAGCCTGGGTTTTTTCACTCAGGCTTGAAAATGTGCTTTATGGAGTAGAGACTTTGTATTTGCCGTGCTTTGCCGTGCGACGCCTCAAGCTCGTACGTTCATGAGAATGCTTGGAATATTCAAATCCTGCGCACATTAGGAAAGGTGCAACAGCCAGTTTGCAAGTACAAAAGACGCATTTAAGTGTGCCAGATAAAGTGTTACACTTAGGAAATAAACTCCGTAAATGTGTGTGCCTTTGGTGAACTTTGCTGGGTTCTTATTTACCACCATGGGTCTTGATTGACGAGAAACTGAACATCACAAATTGGGATTAGTTGCATACTATATGTACACACGCATACTCATATTTCTGTCTCCCTGTCTATCACCTATTTATTGATCTTAAATGATCTTATGGCCCAGAGAAAAATGAACAGAGAGCTGTGCATTATCAGATGGTGGAAAAGATGAATATAATTATGACCATGATGGTGAGGAAGGAGGAGGAGGAGGAGGAGGAGAAGAAGAAGAAGAAGAAGAAGAAGAAGAAGAAGAAGAAGAAGAAAAGAAGAAGTAGAAGAAGAAGAAGAAGAAGAAGAAGAAGAAGAAGAAAAGAAGAAGTAGAAGAAGAAGAAGAAGAAAAGAAGAAGTAGAAGTAGAAGAAGAAGAAGAAGAAGAAGAAGAAGAAGAAGAAGAAGAAAAGAAGAAGTAGAAGTAGAAGTAGAAGAAGAAGAAGAAGAAGAAGAAGAAGAAGAAGAAGAAAAGAAGAAGTAGAAGTAGAAGTAGAAGAAGAAGAAGAAGAAGAAGAAGAAGAAGAAGAAGAAAAGAAGAAGTAGAAGTAGAAGAAGAAGAAGAAGAAGAAGAAGAAGAAGAAGAAAAGAAGAAGTAGAAGTAGAAGTAGAAGAAGAAGAAGAAGAAGAAGAAGAAGAAGAAGAAGAAGAAGAAGAAGAAGAAGAAGAAGAAGAAGAAGAAGATCATGAAGGATCAATGGATTGCACACCCTTACTCTGTATAATAGAAGGCCAGATCCTGAAGTTGAAACTCAAGTCCTTTGGCCACCTAATGAGAAGGAAGGACTCACTGGAGAAGAGCCTGATGCTGGGAAAGATGGAGGGCAAGAGAAGAAGGGGACGACAGAGAATGAGATGGCTGGATGGAGTCACTGAAGCAGTAGGCATGAGCTGAAATGGACTCCAGAAGATGGTAGAGGACAGGAAGACCTGGAGGAACGTTGTCCATGGGGTCGCGATGGGTCGGACATGACTTCGCAATTAACAACACTCTGTATAATACTGTAGTGAACTTTGTGCAAAAACCACTTTGGGGAAAAAAATGGTTGAATTTGTTCCTAAATGAAGTAATACTATAATTACAAGAGAAACCCTCCGCTAAATATACAGACCAGATGTTGTTGGATTCTGTTCCCTTTGCAAGTTTATGCTCAATAGTTACGCAACTGCATGAGGATGTCAGCCATGTTCCAAAGCTGCAAATTGTTAGAGGGTCCATAATTTTCCTTGGATGTGGATCTGGTGGCTTTTGACCATCCAATAAAGGAGGATGAAGAACAAGAAGAAGGAAGGGGAAATGAGGAGTTTTGGGAAGTTGGTTGGAGTTAATTGGTCAAAATACAATGTGCCAAATCTCCACTCTTAACATGTTGATGTTGCTTCCTTCTAGTTCAATGGTTAATGTTGACCTTGAGTTCTCTCTGGCCATTTTCTCACTAGTAACTGGCATGATGCAAGAACAGAGCTGGAAGGGAACCTGGATGATTGTTCTCACTCTTAGGAAATTTCTCCTTATTATTTCTTCTTTATTAGTTTCCATCCCTTGCTTCTTGTCCAGCCCTCAGGTGCTTTGGAGAATGGGTTGACCCCCCTCTTCTTTGTGGTTGAACTAGAAGACACTCTCTAGGGTGTGAATGGGGATCTTGCCTTAAGTTCACTTCCTTAGGCATCACAACTTCCCCAAAGTCAGTGTTACAACTGCTGGATTGACATTAGACCACTTCTGGATAGGATTTTGGACTTATGCACCCTATATTATCATGCATTCTCATGCACTGGTTTTTTCCTGCCATCCATGGAGTCAAGGAGAATCTCTTTCCTAAATCAGCTTCTCTAGAATTCCATCTGCTCTGCTATTTTTTTTATAGATAAAACCAAGGATTTGCTGTAAAGCCCTGGGTTTTAAGGAGGGCTGTGCAAGTATGGTATTTGGAGATTTGATTTGATTCAAAGGTGATTTTTGGACTGCATCGCTGTTCTGCTCTGATTCTCCAAATCAGAAAGTCAGCTTAAAGCACCGGATTGAATTGGATTGAGCCGAGTGATGTGCACATGTCTGCCCTTGGACCGAAACAGCTTTTTTGGGGGGGAGGAAAGGGGGGAATCAATTCAGAATCCAAATGAAATCAACTTGATGATTTAATTTGAATGCCTAAGATGAACAGTCAATCAAATTGGATCATTTTGCTGAATCAAATCAATGATTTGAGCCGTGATTGGTTTGATTAACACTGCAGAATTTCATAATGCACACTATTGTAAAGCAGGGCCATTAAAGGGCTGGCTGCAGGAACTGCTGGAGTCTTAGAGATAGCATAATAAGAAAAAGCTGGGGAAGAAAGAGAAGAAGCACCAGCTGTTGCTCCTACTGACCAGAAACTGTCTCAGGCTGAATCTCCCAATTGCAGTTGCCCGAGGAGACCCCAGGAGGAGAAGCAGGAAGATGGTGGCAGCCATCATGGAAGCCACCACGACAGCAATGGGGGCAGGCTGGTGCCCTGGCTGTACCCGTTCCTGCCCCTTATCCTAAAGGTTCTTTTTCAGGAGGCAACTGGACTTTCTTTGTTTTTCTTTGAAGAGGTTTCGCTTCTCATCCAAGAAAATTCTTCAGCTCTGAGTGGATGATGGGGAATGGAAAGATCTAGTCAGAGCTGAAGAAGCTTCTTGGATGAGAAGCGAAACATCTTCAGAGAAAAACAAGAAAGGCCAGTTGCCTCCTGAAAAGGCACCTTTGGGACAACCAGGACCTGGATGATGGAGAATCTTCGCAGACATCCTGCCCCTTACTCCAGGTCAGGATGGTGATCATCAGAAGTCTCTGAGCAGTTTAGTATTGGCTATGCAGTCTAGTTGAGCTGCTCCATCTGTAGCCAGATAGAAATCTTAGAAAGAATGTGACACCCTAGATTGAACTAGCTAGGTATGACCTCATCTCCTTGGCTGTCCCTCTTCCGGATCTGAAAGACAACGTGAGAACTCCCTAAGGCAGTGGTGGTGAACCTATGGCACGCATGCCAGAGGTGGCACTCAGAGCGCTCTCTGTGGGCACGCGTGCCATTGCCCCAGCCCCACCTCCCACTGCAGCCCCCTCCTCACCAGCAGCCCTCCCAAAGAGTCACCTCTGGATGCGGCCCATGCGGAGCAGCGCAGCCAAGGACACGGCAGCTGGGCAGTGGGGACAAGACTCTGCCCTTACGCCCTGTTGCACGCAGTTGATGCTGCAGGGCATGAGCGGAGGGCGTGGCCACCATGGCGCTGCTGGACTGCCATGGCAATTTGCGGCAGGCCATGGAGGCAGTGAGTGGCCGGGTGGGGGGTGGGACGGGGCAGAGGCAGGGGCAGGGCGGTTTGGGGGCACTCCGTCTCTAACAGGTTCGCCATCACTGCCCTAAGGGGAATTCTCCTGGGCTTCAACTGAAGCAGGAGAAGCCAAGGAAGTTGCAGAGTTCTAGAGAGAGGAATGCTTATTGCAAATGTTGCCTTTGAAGAACATCGCCTCTTCTCCTGAGAAGGAACTTGAGGATGGTCTTGCAAAACCAAGCAAACAAGATCTCATTAATCAGGTTTAACGCCAGGGGAAAAAAAAAGAGTTAGATTGCAGAATCCTAGAAATTAGGTGAAATATATATTCCAGCTCTCATTAATTAGTGATACTTTAAGGCAGAGGGATGGCGAGCTGTTTGATCTCACTTCACATGGACTTCCTAATGGATGGACTGAGGACTCACTGGCGGTAAGGCTGAAAAGTCTTTTTCTTCCTCCTCTGCCTTGGTTTGAAACCTCCCTTTTCTCTCCGAGGCTCCCAAAATTTCTTCAGCATTGCAGAATTTTTTGTCTCCTTGAGTGGGTGTGGGGGGAGAGACATCAAAAGCCATTTCTGCTCCCTCAAAGTGAATGGGAATAGGGTAAAAATAATGCAGTGAGAATGATTTGGAGCGACAGTTGATTTAGTCGCAATTAGAAGGCCTCTGGTTGTGGTGTTGGAACTTTGGTGCTTATTATGACATACTTGTTGTCAGCTTTTGCTTAATTGCCAACATCGTCTGATACCAAACAGGCTTGTACAAACTGGGCCTTAATATCTACACATCTGGATCTGCGGGAAAGCTGTCCCTGCCAAAGCTGTAGAAACCAGGAGGGAAAAGGATAGAAATATGGTTAAATTATCAGCAGTTAAAACCTAGACTTTAGAAATGAATCACAGTGATAAATAGGGTTATCATTTGGGGACGGAAAAGTGGTTGCTACTCCTGGACTGCCCAGAATTTGATTTTTGTCTCATGGAGACTTTTTTTTAATTGAAAAGTTTTATAAAAATTACAGTATACACCCCAAAACCCACCCACCCTAAACCCCCGCCTCTCCTTCCCCCACTTCCCAGAGCTGAGTACAGGGTTACAAATATAATAATCAAACTCTAACTAACATTAACCAACTATATAAATAACCAAGTCCATAATGCGCTTTAAGAGACTTTTTTTTTTAAATCCAGAGGATGTGGCTACCAAGTCTGGTATCTTCTGCAAATGATCCTCCCTTGGGCTAGGACTATTCCTGTGAAAGAGCACCACACTGGCCACCAAGTATGGTTGGTGTGATTCTAGTCTGTGTTAAACCAGGTTTCCCACAATGTGTAGTCCAATATACCTGGATGCCAGGATTGGACAGCTGCGTTCAATGAATGCATCTGTGTTGGGTTAGTTGATTAGTTGTTCGTCCAGCAGGATTCCTCTAATGCAGTGTTTCTCAACTTTAAGATGGATGGACTTCAACTCCCAGAAATCTCAATCCCTTCCCCTTCCCCTTCCTTCCTTCCTTCCTTCCTTCCTTCCTTCCTTCCTTCCTTCCTTCCTTCCTTCCTTCCTTCCTTCCTTCCTTCCCACCTCTCCTTCCTTCCTCCCTGTCTTCTTCCTTCCTCCTTCTCTGTCTCCTTCCTTCCTTCCCACCTCTCTCCTTCCTTCCTTCCTCCCTGTCTTCTTCCTTCCTCCTTCTCTGTCTCCTTCCTTCCTTCCTTCCTTCCTTCCTTCCTTCCTTCCTTCCTTCCTTCCTTCCTTCCTTCCCACCTCTCTCCTTCCTTCCTCCCTGTCTTCTTCCTTCCTCCTTCTCTGTCTCCTTCCTCCCTTCCTCCCTGTCTTCTTCCTTCCTCCTTCTCTGTCTCCTTCCTTCCTTCCTTCCTTCCTTCCTTCCTTCCTTCCTTCCTTCCTTCCTTCCTCCTCCTTCCTCCTCCTCCTCCTCCTCCTCCTCCTCCTCCTCCTCCTCCTCCTCCTCCTCCTCCTCCTCCTCCTCCTCTGCCCTCTTCCCTTCCCAACCTTCATTCATCACACACCGCCCCTTGGCAACTGTGAAGCTGAAAACCTTGTAAAAACCCTGAAATCCTCCTCATTTTTCAAAGCTCTTTAACTATTTTAGGCACCAGCCAAGCCAAGCCAAAACAGTGGATAACACTACCAGCTAGAATTCATCATCTGAAATATGACTCTTTATCTGCATCTTTCAGCACAGAGGACTCACCAATTATCTGGTGGCTGGGCATGTATGTGTGTATGTGACTGCGTGCATGTGATTGTGTGCACGTGGAAGACAGAAGGAGAAGCGGAAATATCTCCTAGTAGATATTCAAATTACCATCTCAGTTTCCACCTTCTTCAGTGGCACATCTTTAAACAACTCCTGAGTTTTAATTGAAAGTAGAAAATTAAGATTTGTGAAAATCTCAAAAAACATCCCCTCATCCCTCCCCATCTTTCTCTCCCCCCCCCCCCCGCCCAATTCTCCACATCATTGTTTTCTTCTCAGTCTTGTTCAAGCTTCATTGGAGAGTTTTCCCTCTTCTTAGAGGGAACCATCTGTCTTCCAACAGATTAGAAAGTTGTCACTCTCTTGACAGAGCCATTCATCATGGCGCTGGGGGAAATTAGTTGGACTTGCGAGAGGTCCAGCCTTGGAGGGTGGGTGATGGGATCCAGGCCTCATCTGAATCGTTTCTTGGGAAAGGTTGCAGAAAGCCAGCATACAGTCTGCATGCTCAGTTTCTCTGCTGGACCAATTTGAGGGTTTGTGGTTAGAAAGTTCACCCCATTTTACTTCAACTCTGCTTTGAGGAGAAACTTGGCTCAGGGGTGACTAAGATGTTAGGAAAATCCACTTGACTGATGCATCATATTTCTAGTTATTTCTTTTTAATGGGCACCAATGGAAATATTCTCAATTTAAAAGTTGCTGAGACTCTAGAAAGAGTGCAGAGAAGAGCATGATTAGGGGACTGGAAGCTAAAATATATGAGGAACGGTTGCTGGAATTGGCTATATCTAGTTTAATGAAAAGAAGGAATAGGGAAAACATGATAGTAGTCTTCTGATATTTGAGGGGCTGCCACAAAGAAGAGGGGGGTCAAGTTATTCTCCAAAGCACCAGAAGGCAGGACAAGAAGCAACAGATGGAAGCTAATCAAAGAGAGCTAAATAAATTCCTTAAGTCACATATTTTGCTATGGAGCTTCCTCTAATGTATTGGCTGCAACTGACTTGATAATTCATCTGTTACTTTAATCTGAGTTTGTCTCGCTGCTTCTAGTGTGTGTGTGTTTTCCTCTGCCAACTTCTCTTATATACATCTTAATTAAATTCAACTTGACCCATAAAAGTGTTTTTGAAAACAACTGTCAAAGAAATGATGGTTTCCTTTTCTCCTCATCCTTCTCTCTCTCTCTCTCTCTCCTTCCCTCACGGTTGTGTATTTTTACAGTATTTTAGTCTCATTGTATATATCTTTTGTCACCCAGTGTTACCTGTGGGAGGATGAGGGGCCAATACATTTAATAAATAAATAAATAAATTTTCTAAAGAAGAAGCTCCCTGAGAAGAAATACTGGTTGAAACTGAAAAACAGTTCATTTAGTGACCGTTCAAACTTACAACTGCCCTAAGAAAAATGTGACAGAAGACCGTTTTTCAAACTTATGACTGTTGTACCATCCCCAGGGTCACAGGGTCAAAATTCGGACACTCGGCAACTGACTCATATTTATGAGGGTTACAGTGTCCCGGGGTCACGTGATCCCCTTTTGTGACCTTCTGATAAGCAAAGTCAATGGGGAATTCACCTTGCTCACAAGCAGAGGCAATGGGGAAGCCAGATATGAAAATGGTATCATGATTCTGACAGACAGAGAAGAATGAATCAGATCTCCGAGGCTTGGAAATTCCTCAAAGAACCGTTATAGCAGTGGTTCTCAACCTGTGGGTCGGGACCCCATTTGGGGTCGAACGAGCATTTCACGGGGGTCGCCAAACAATGTAGTCTGCCATTTTCCCCCCTTTTCCTTAGCTGTGCTACTCCCTTTTATTCTATTGGCTTTTGAAAGCCAATAGAATAGACTCTCTTGAATAGAGTCTAATTCTATTGGCTTTCAAAAGCCAATAGGAATTGTCCAGGCTGTCTCTGCCCTGCTGAGCCCACCAAAAGTCCCATTCTGCAAACGGTGCTGCAAGTTGTCTGCAGCGAAGGCGAGCTGTCTGGAAGTTTCCACCCCTCCCTGCTGAGCAACTACTAAAAATGTAAGTAAAAGAGGGCCAGGGGTGGGAGGTGGGAGGCCAGTGGGTGCAGGGAGGGTAGCTGGCGTGTGTGGGGCCCGGCAGGTGCCTTACCTCCCTTGGGCTGGGCAGCTGATGGCCCAGCTGGTGGTCACCCTGCTCCGTCTCTGCCGCTTGCCAGCTACGCCTTGGGCGGTGCAGGGGGCGGCACCACACATGCGCGGCGCTCCCGGGCAGGGAAAGTCCTCGACGTATGACCGGTTGGGTAGTCCTCCACTTACGACCGGTTGTGGGTCGCAGCATTAAAAAGGCTGAGAACCAGTGCGTTATAGAATACCGGCACAATCAAAAGTGAAACTAAGTCTGAATTTCCCACTAAAAATTACCCAGTTACAAAGTATAATATCTGACCCACAAAACTATACCATCAACTACATCCCCCAATATATTCATTTGGCAGGCTTTTTTATACGATGCCCAGTCCCTGATCGCGGGAGCAGTAGATGACCTTGGTTCCCACAGGACAGAAGATTATTTTGATTAGCGAAGCACCTGGGCAAGCCCCCTCCCTCCATTCTGTGTGGCAACCTAGAATGAGGAGAAAGATGGCTGCAGCCAGGTTCATTGTAGAGTTGACAAATGGACTGGTTCTTTTGGACCTAGTGGTGTCCTTTCTCTTCCTCTTCTTCCATGAAAACAAAGCCCTATGGATGCCAGACCCCCTTAGATGGGAAGACTGGCAACATATAGGATGGAAGTGGTCCAGCAAACAGCAGGACTCGGACTGCCCTTGCTGTGCCACCGATAATAAGTACAATATTAAAAGTGTCACTCAGGCTGGCAGCTTCTTCACCCCAGAGACCTTCCAAAGTCATGCTTGTCCTCTCCTCCCCAGAAGAGGCTGCACCATCTCAGCTCTGCTGGATTCCGCAGAGTCTTTGGGGAGACCCGTCAGCTGGCAGTAGGTGGAAATAAAGCTATTTCCAGAGTGCAGTGACAACCAAGAAAATCTTGTTGCCAGAACTTTTTATCTTGGCTGTGTCATTGTCATTAGTCTGCTGCCCACTGGGGAGGAAGCCACCAGGGTCTACTCCAGGCAGGAACAGGGAGAACAACACCTCTTCTCACCACACAAGTTCTCTTGGACTCTGGAAGGTCGTCTCTTGGGATATGGAAGGCTTGTTTGGCCCCAGCATTTCTGTACTGTTTTGTTTCCCATGATGCTTTAGAGCTTTTGCATGATTGGGGCAAGAGTGGAAGGTCTGACCCAGCAACTAGAATTTCTCTGAAGGTAGGAGGAGAACCACCATTCAGAGTGAAAGTAGGAGAAAAACCACCATTCAGAGTGAAAGTAGGAGGAGAACCACCATACAAAGTGAAAGTAGGAGGAGAACCACCATCCAGAGTGTAAGTAGGAGGAGAAACCATCATGCAAAGTGAACCAGCATCAATGAAGCTATCTACGGAGGCCCAGAGCTGAGGCCACTTAGATTCAAATGAGTTGAAAGGGCACCTGAAAATATGGGAAAACATTAAGCCAACCCAATGTGGCTTTAGATATTTCTTTGCTGACATCTGACTACCATCAACTCCCTCAACATCTGAAGGGAAGAAGATTGTGTCTAGAAACATTGGCTGAAGGTGATGCTTGAGGAGCATGAAGGCTACATGGAGTAAGATGGCTTTCCTTGTGATGGAAAGCTTATCACTTGCACACCGTTGCCAGAAATAGAAAAAATGCATTAACCTAAAAAAGAAGTGACAGTCTTGGCATAAAACTGGCCTATATTAATTTAAACCTTTCACACGAACTTAGAAGTCTTGACAATATATGTTCCCTTCTTGGATTTTCTTGGGACTTTAGAAAATTCACACTATCTGACGGCCATATTCTTGCTTCCTGTTCAATTGCCCTGCTAAATACTAATTCTGAGGACTCTTTTCTGTCGCTGTGTTTTCCTCGAGATTGTTCTGAATGTGTAATGGAGAAACAAAGGATCCTGTAATCATGCTAATAATAATAATAATTAGCAATTAGGAACAGGAATCAAGGAACGGCTTCTGATCAGCTTTTTCATGACAACGGACGTCCAGATGCAAGGATGCTTTCTAAAGAAACTTAATTATGGGTTCGTCTGCCTCTTGCTTGTCTTTTGCAAGAAGGCAACAACAAAAGATTGTGGATTCCAAGAGTCTGGAAGGGGCTGGCACAGAATTACTGCTGATGCTTGCTAGAGCCAGTCAGCCACTCTGGTGTTTTTAAAACCCAACTGCATCTTCTCTCTGGTGAAAGGAGCTGCAGCCTTTTGACTGAAAAGGAGAACTTGCGGGAGTTAATTGGTTACAACGCTCCTTGGAAGGAGCTAGGACTCCAGGGTGAAGAATCATTGATGCTCTCTGAGCTTGGTTGTTTACTTGCAGAACATTTCATTACCCAAACTAGGTAACACCAGTGCTAGAAAGGAATGGGATTTACAGAGGAGGAGGAGAAGGAGGAGGAGGAGGAGGAGGAGGAGGAGGAGGAGGAGGAGGAGGAGGAGGAGGAGACCTGTGGAGTCTTTGGAGTTTTGTTGAACTTGGTTGTTTTCCTGCAGACATTTCATTACCCAAACTAGGTAACAGCATCATCTTACCTATGTAGCTTGGGTAATCAAATGTCTGCAAGAAAACAACCAAGCTCAGAGAGCACCAAGGACCCCTAAAAGTAGAGGAAAGAAGCAACCTGGGATTAAAGAGAAACTTCCTAACAGTGAGGACAATTAACCAGTGGAACAGCTTGTCATCAGAAGTTTTGGGTGCTCCAACACTGGAAGTTTTTAAGATGAGACTGGACAGCCACTTCTCCTGCTTCTCCTGGACTACAAGACTTCCAAGGTCATTCTCCGTTCCATTCCATTCCATTCCATTCCATTCTATTCTATTCTATTCTATTCTATTCTATTCTATTCCCATTCCATATTCTATTCTATTCTATTCTATTCTATTCTATTCTATTCTATTCTATTCTATTCTATTCTATTCTATTCTATTCTATTCTATTCTATTCTATTCTATTCTATTCTATTCTATTCCCATTCCATATTCTATTCCCATTCCATATTCTATTCTATTCTATTCTATTCTATTCTATTCTATTCTATTCTATTCTATTCTATTCTATTCTATTCTATTCTATTCTATTCTATTCTATTCTTCCATCCTGAGATACAAACATTTTTTTTTTACTGGAATTCAAAAGAGTCTGCAAGGGAAGCCGAACTTGTCACCGTGATGTTGTGGTTGAGGTCCTGTCCTTTTTAATGCAATGGATGTCTTGGCTTCAACGGCATTGTCGTGGTCGCCATCCACTGACTATTTTTGACAGCCCTCCTTGGCATGCCCTGCAATAGAATTCCTTTTTTAGCATTTTTAGTTGCACTTTTTGATAAGGCAAAGTACAAATAGAAACGAGGGGGAAGTTAAAGAGAGAAGAAGAAAAAAATAGTGAATCCCAGGAAAAAGTGACAGCTTCAGACTTTTCCATTTCTAAATGCTTTGAACTATTTCTATAGCAACAAAGTCATTCGAATCACCCATACCCCAAATTAAAGTTTCATTGGTTTCGGTTTCAAGGACAAAATCCAGGCGTGGTTTCCAAAACGGAAGCCAAACTAGACTAATTCTTCTCTTTCATTCGAAAGGTCAGTTTTGTCGGCTCCACCATCCCTCCATCACTTTCACCATCCCTTCTTCCATTGTGGGAATGAATGTTCCCCCCTCCCCATATCTTTGGATGTCCTGCAATAGAATGCAAAGCAGACAGGAGAGAAAGCATGAAGCTCAGGCTGAAAATGGCAATTTCAGGGTGCTGGCATATTTATTCATGAGGCCGTCTCCGCTCAAGAGCAACACGGCTGAAATGTTCTCCGTGGCCCCCTGCTCTGACATCTGTAGATGATTAGAATCGTGTCTTCAGAAGTTGACCTGCTTCTGGGTTTTGTGCCGGTGGCAATTTTTTTTCAAGTGGCCAGCTTCATTTGGACTTTCAGAATTGCACTTAGGTCACTGCAAATCTTTCAGGGTTTGTACTTCTGCCAATCCTGGCTAAAAATAAAAGCATCAAAAAGGCATCCAATTTGAAGAATTTGAATTCGAGGATGCGATGCATATAAAAGTGGACGTTTTAATGATGGGGCTAGACTGTCAGGTTTGCAAGAGGGAGTTTTAATGAAAAAAAATGGCAAACCAAATAAAAAAGGGCTAGAGATGAGCAAAACGTGTCCTGGATTGGAAGCAAAATGATCTAGCCATTCCTACTGAGGTTTATTTAGTCTCATCAGCAGGAGTGAACTAAATGCAATAATCATAACAATTGTTGCTAAGAAAGACCTCCCCAAAAAGTCTGGATAATGGATGTGGCAGTATTGGAGACAGGAGAAGAGAAGAGAAAGAACTGGGGGGGAGGGAATGCAAAATATGAAGATCTGCAAATGAAACAAATATACAAATAAAATAAATGTGGAACGACTGTGACAAAAGAAAGAAAGGAAAAAACAATATCAATAGTAACAGGGGCCTGGATACAATTTCAAAACATCTGGAGCACCATTCAAACACCATCGGCATTGACAAAATCCCATCAGTCAATTGCAAAAGGCAGCTTGACTCGGAACAGCTGACATCCTAGGACGAGACCTTTAAATAACAACCTCTGCCTATCCCAGGTGCTGGGAAGGATTCAATAGATGGACCAAAAATGCCAAATGCAGTCTAAACATCTGGCTGGTTGTGTGATCAACCATAAGAATAATTAATAAAACCCTTTCTCCCATCTAACAAGATACATTTTCATGGAATTCCCAAATTCAGAACAAGGATCGTTTTGGGCACACGTTTTGAATTCCGATTCAAAATTCAGAATTCAGAGAAGTGAGGAACCCAGGAGGAAATCCTGCCTCTTATTTTTGCTGCAACTTGAGGTCTCCCCAACCTGTGTTTTTGCAGTCACCTTGAGGACCAGAAACTTAATTTCTCCCACCGTGCCCAGGGACGATTCTCAGAGCAATCCATTCTAACTGCCTCTTGGTTTTTCCATTTTTGCTTGTGTTTACTGGGCTGGAGCACAAATTTGCAAGCGTCTTGCGCCAACAAACACACCTGATGGCCCTCAGCGCTCTACCTTTGCAGCAAAGCACCTCCGACTGGGAACGAGAGTCGGACCGATTCGTCCTGATGGAATAAAAGCAGAAACAGCCTGATTGAAGACATGAAAAGTGAGCTCGCTAAGGCAGGACAAACAAATATCACTTAAATGATTTTTTTGAGGCACTTGACAGTGGGAAGCGAGGTGGCAAGTGTTTGTAAGAGCTGTCAGATGCCCATCCTTTCACCTCGAGAGCTTGTTGAAGCATGCCAAGGTGATGCTTTGGCCATTGACGTCCCCTTCCGCTGTTGACAGACAGAACTCTTTTGCAGCCCTCCTTCCAAAAGCTGATGGAAGATGCTGACTTAAAAAGGGATGCTAAGAGCGGATTTCTTCTGTCATTGCATCAATCCAGAATCAGGGGAACGGGTGAGCTACTTTATTCCTGATGTCTACTCTGGACAAAAAACACTTATGAATGAAAGCAAATATTTATGGCCCAGGTTAATGTTGCAGGATCCAATCTGAGTCGGTCACCGGGACCAAAACTTTATTCTTCTAAGCTGGAGCCCATCTTCAGGGAACTTCGGTCTCTCCAGAATATCTGAATATCTCCAGAATATATTCTGGAAAGAGAGAGGGAAAGTAGCTGAGGATGGGCTCCAGCATGAACCCAAAAGCTTGGAAGAATAAACCGTTTGTCCCAGTGGCGGACTCAGATGGGATCTGGCAAAAACCAGGAGGATGTAATTTTTGCAACGCCCAAAGGGAAGTCCTTAGCCTATGAAGGCCAGATAATCCCAGGACTGTAGCCAGCCTTGAAATTCTGCAACAAACAAAGTAGAGAGGGGTATTTGGGGGTGGGCTCTTAAAGACAATGTATTGCTCTCCTGCCACAAAAGCCTAAAATGGGGCAAAAGAAAAAAATGGTCAGGAATTTCCTTTCTTGGTCTGCCTTCGATTTGCCTTCGGAAAAAAAGGGGCAATATTGAAAGTGCTGTATAAACAGCGGCAGTGGGTATTTTTTTTTATAAGAGATTACATTGGGGCAATATGCATTCATTAAGGGAAGCTTACACTTTGCAAAATAATTTGCAATGTGATTTGCATTTGCAAGGCACCAAACTTCCTAATAGTGAAAACAATTAACCGGTGGAATGGCTTGCCACCAGAAGTGGTGGGGGCTCCATCACTGGAGGTTTTCAAGACGAGATTGGACAACCGCTTGCCTGGAATGGTTATAGGGTCTCCTGCTTGAGCAGGGGGTTGGATTAGAAGACCTTCAAGGTCCCTTCCAGCTCTATTCTATTGTAAACAGAAGAAAATTACCCACAAATTCGCTTTTGTGGGTATCACATGTGTACATCCGCTACAGTTTTCAGACTCAAAAGTTAAGACATCTCCTAAAGTTTATTTTAAAAACTAGAGAAAATAAACTGATGCTGCAGGGATCCTGCTTGGGGGTTTCTAGAGCAGGAACATTACATTCTTTGAAAGATTTATTGCTGATTTTTTGTCGGTGTCTACGCCCCCCCCCCCAAAGTCCCATAATAACATACAACTAAAAAGGAATGTGTGACCTTTCAGACAAAGTACAAAGAAATAAAATGTCAGTGCATTGTAAAGATGGATCCCACAGAGATGCTACAATAGCTGCAGAGAGAGGCGATGGATGGGACACTTCAGGAATGAAAAGTCTCTCCTGAGCTACAGTGAAAAGGAAGAAAGAAGGGGTGTCTCTCCATCTGCCTATAATTCTGCCTTCAGTGGCAAAATGCCTTCTTTTTCTAACAAAAACCTAACCAAGTACGTCCACAACAAAATGTGACCTGTGTAAAAAATAGGTACAGGTTCCATCTCACCATGATGGCTGCCATCTCCACTGTTTGGACCACCCTGTATGGCTGTATCTCCCAACCTTGAGCATTTCCAGCTAGGTGGACTTCCAATCCCAGAATTCCACCACCCCTGCGGTCCTCGGTGAGTTGAAGTCCCTCCACCTGAAAATTGCCAAGGATGAGAAATCTTGTCCTATGGATACCCCTGGTCTCATAATTCCAGTGACCATGTGGCCTCACACCTTGTTCTTTTTATTTGTGGAAAGTGTGAATAGTGACCTGGAAATGAAGAATCTCTACCTTGATTACAAATCAGGAAAACCGAATTCACATAATCCTCGGTAGAGTATTTGAGTGACGGAAGCTTACCTGGTTAAGTCTTTCCAAGATCAACGGGATTGATTGATTCTCTTGGAAGCACATGGTTTCCAAACACCTCCCGCTCATACGCAGGAAGCCTCCAGAGATTCAGAGAAACTGTTAAAGCCACATAGGGCAGCGTTTCCCAGCTGGTAAATATAAGCAGCACTTCATTTTACTGATTTGTTTTGCACAGCCCGAAAAGTCTTATGAGAACTTTGCTGAAACAGACCAATGATTCAGCTGATCAGTACCAGCTTCCCATTGATGGAATTGCCTTCTTATCTAGCTAATGTTTGCCTTTTGCTTTCAGCCTCCTTTCCCTCCCGTCTCATTTTTTTGGGGCGGGGGGGGGCTCCTCTACAGCTGCTGTATCCTTTGCCATAGCCTTCTCCAACTTCTATTAAGTTACTTTGAAGTCCTGACTTTAAAAAAAAAAAAGCCTTTGGGGACCAGATGGATGGTTGAGATGGAGATGGAACAAAAATAGTTAAATATATATTTTCTGGTCTTTTTTTTTAAAACTGTACTATTTTTAGTTCTGTCGCTTTATACAGGACTGTAAGTTGCTTAGAATCTTTCAAAGGGAGCCATGTAAAAACTTGAGCAAAATCAACATTAACAATGAAATAAAATAAAAATCTGGAGCTGTGTTGGCTTGAAATCACATGAGATCACCTGAAGTGTTAATACCATTTTATAAAACCTTAGAAAGACCATACTTAGAATATTGCATCCATTTTAGATTGCTGCGATATAAAAAAGATATAAAGATTCTAGAAAGAGTGCAGAAAAGATGATTAGGGAACTGGAGGCTAAAACCTATAAAGAATGGTTGCTGGAATTGGGTTTGTCTAGACTAGTGAAAAGTAGGACTAGGGTGGACATGACAGCAGTATTCAAATATTTGCGGGGCTGCCAAGAAGAAGAGGGGGTCAACCTATTTTCCAAAGCACCAGAAGGCAAGACAAGAAACAATGGATGGCAACTAACCAAGGAGAGAAGAAACCTAGAATTAAGGAGAAATTTCCTAACAGTGAGAATAATCAACCAGTGAAATGGCTTGCCTTTAGAAGTTATGGGTGCTCCATCACTGGAGGTTTTCAAGAAGAGATTGGACAACCATTTACCCAGAAAGGCAAAGGAACTCCTGCTTAAGCAGAGGGTTGGACTAGAAGACCTCCAAGGTCCCTTCCAACTCTGATATTCTGTTCTGTTCTGTTCTGTTCTGTCCTGAAATTCTGGAATTCCAGCAGACATTCCTCTTGAATTGGAAGGCCATATATCTGAAGAACAACCTGGATAGCAGCTTCTGATTTCTGTTGTAAGGTCGCTGATTTATTATTCTAATTTTTGGTTTTGATTTTCGAGATACCTTTAATTGTGCCCAGCTTTGGAATTACTTTATAGGAAAAGCAGAGGAACACATTTATCAGCTAACAAGTAAACAGTTCTTATTAGAAGCCTCTAGTCAAGTTGACTTGACTAGTCAACTGCTCTTTGTGAATGCTGTGGCTAGACAGGAAGACTCATCTTTTTTTGGAATTTGTAGTTTGCAGACTTCCACAAGCAATACTTTCTCCTTTCTCCAGGAAAAACATAATGCATGCTTAAGAATTATTATTTTGTGGCAAACTGCAGTCATTCATAAATGGGACCTCGTATGCTTCAAAAAAAAATATCTCTGCTGTCTTCATTCTTTCTCTCTCGTGCTCCCAAAATTTGGCCAAACACAGCCTATTTTATTCCCCTCTCCTCCCACGCAATCGTTTGTTTGCTAGCAGCTATTAAACTTCTCACCTACCATGTCTATTTCGTGATTGCGTGGCTAGATGGTAGAATTATAGCTCTCTTTTGCTTTGATTGCGCAATGCCCCGAGAATTGGTTTTTAAGGGGGCAAAAACAGAGAAATGAAATGATAAATAGAAATCCAGCAAAAGGAAAGGGAAGGGGAACAAAATGATTATTCTCTTTGGAAGACCTCGGGAGGTAATTGAGTGAAAATATAGGGATAAGGGAGCAGTAGAAAGGAAATATGAGAAGGCTAGAACGGTAAACGGCCTGTCAAGGATTCGAAAACTGCCTAGTTAATCCTTCCACTGGGCTCTGTTTTCAATGGTCCTGAAGTACCCACAGAACTGCCGGATCAATAGGAGAAAACTCACAGATGATTCCGATTGGGGACAATAGTCGCAATTCTCTCGGCGTTAGTTATATTGTCGTATATGTTCCTCAGTAATAGCCCTCTTCTCCGTTTGATCGACTGCGGAGTGGCGCTAATTGAATTAAACTCCAATAGCAAGTATTTACCAGGTGTGTAATAAACCGTCTCTCCGAGCGACTCTTTTAACAGGGTCAACGGAGCAAGCGGGTGCGCTAAAGGCCCTTCGCAATTGTTGGCAGCGCTTCTAGTAAATGCTCGGCAGCAGCAGTGGGATTCAAATAGGTGAACAACCAGTTCCCTGTGTGGATGCCACTTCCGGAAGTCCATTCTGGGCCTGGGCAACAAAAAATTAGCTACCGGTTCTGCCGAAGTGGTGCAAACCGGCTGAATCCCACCACTGCTGTCGGGAATTATGCAGCTTAGTCCTCGTCTTACGACAGCAATGGAACCCAATTTCTGTGGCTAAGTGAAACATCTGCTAAGTGAGTATGGCTTTGCTTGTCTGAAGGTCGTAAAAGGGGATCACACGATCCCCAGGGACACTGCAAAGGTCATAAATATGAATCAGTTGCCAAGTTCCCCCCCCCCCAAGGGGGAAAAACACTGAGGCTCACATTTGCAATTTGAGTGCTGTAGGCTCTTTTCAACTGTCAGCCTGTCTGTGATTTCACAAGCTGTCAAGCAGTCACGCCACAGCCCAGAAATAATCGGAGACGGCCAATTACGTGCTGTCAGATCTAAAATATTTGAGAAGAAGAATGGTAAGGCATCCCATGCTGAGACCAGAGACTCAGAAAGATTGAAGCACTGGGAGAATACCTGGACAATCTGTTTCTGACACTCAAGATTGGAGAAGGAACTTCCGTTTGTCTGATTCTTCTCTCCTTCGGTCTCAGGAGAGCAATTGATGGTTAAGTGTGATGGGGCAACGTTGCTAAACGGATTAAGGCTCAACTCACTCTTGAATGACGTCTGATCCCTTGGAATTTAAAAAGTCAGTAAAATGCTTCTTTTTGCAAGACCCTTGTGAAGCTGGAAACAGCCTCCTCGGTGATTTGATATTGGTTAATATAAGTGTAATAACTGCCTAGTACTTAAAGATGCTTCTTGGTTATGCTTGTCTTAACAGCTGCCACCATTGCAGATTAACAATGGTCCCAACTGAACTAATTTAAACTCTAATTAAGAGGGGGAGGAGAGGGAGGAGGGAAGAGGGAGGAGGGAGGAGGTGGTGAAGGTGGAGGAGAAGAAGAAAGAAGGAGGAAGGAAGAAGAAGAAGAAGAAGAAGAAGAAGAAGAAGAAGAAGAAGAAGAAGAAGAAGAAGAAGAAGAAGAAGAAGAAGAAGAAGAAGAAGAAGAAAGAAATAATAATAATGGAGACAGCAGAATAGAAGAGAAAAAACTGGAGAAGATAACAAAATACAAAGACCTACAAATAGAAATAGAAAGACTGTGGCAAAAGCAAGCAAGGGTAGTACCAATAGTATAGGCTCCTTGGGTGCAGTCCCAAAACAACTGGAGCACCACTTGAACACCATTGGCATTGACAAATTCGCTATTAGTCAATTGCAAAAGGCGGCCTTACTAGGAACTGCTTCCATCCTGCGACGATACCTGTAATACCAGCAAACATCCACATCTGCCTATCCCAGGTCCTGGGTAAGGACTCGATAGATAGACAAAATGCCAAATCCAGTCTGAACATCTGGCTGACTGTGCGATGATCCATAATAATAATAATAATAATTTTTATGAGCCTCATAATCCAGAGGCCTGATGTTTGTTTCCTAGTGATGCTTCTGCAACCAGGATATTTATTTGGTGAGATTTATGCCGTGGGTGAGCAATATTTCTAGCTTCTGATTAATTCATTTGGAAAGGTGGAAGGAACCAGGAAATAGTCTGAAGACTAGCCCAAGGCCCTGTGACTGGCTGCCAAAACAAATGTTGGTAATTAGGAGTGATCCTCTCAACATTTTATGTGCGAGTGAATTTCATTTTAATCAAGCAGATAGTATTAGATATCTAAACACAGGGTGGATACAATTCCCTCTCTGAATTCTGGCCCTTCCTTCATTGATCTTCCAGAAGCTAGGAATGAATTTGGACTTTTAAAAGCCATTCGTGTATATATATATATATATATATATATATATATATATGGTTTTAAGTCCCATTCGTCAAAACATTTTAATAACAGAATAATCAGAGAAGCCATCGAGATAGAAAAACGCCCACACAGCATGAACAAGCGAGATGATACCTCCCGCCTACCAGCCATTTGGAAACCCGCCCTTATTGACAAACGACTCCCTAACACAAAAAATGATACCAGACCCACACTCACAAAAACCACACATGATGTCACCACCACACATCCACGCAAAAAACAAACCCAAAGCCACACCGATGACGAGGCACGACCACAAACCAGAAGCCAGACCACAGCTGCATCATTAGCCACTTTAAAACCCTCCAATCCATACATGAAGCAAACTGACACCCTCCATGAAGAGGAGGCACGACCACGAACGCGAAGCCAAAAAATAGCAAGGCAGCCCAAAATCTTAAACCCCTCTGCAACTCAGACTAACCTGAGCACAACCAAACAGAACACTCCCCCGGCCAATCAGAGCACAGCCAAACCCCTAACCATTCAGAACACACCTCCACCTAATCAGAACAGAGCCAAGCTCCCACCCAATCAGTTCATACCCCCACTGGCAGTTAAAAGGAATAAACAGCTAAGACCACACATTGCTGCTCAAAGCACGAAGCTGAAAGCACCAGCCTGAAGATGACGAATGGGACTTCGTCGAAACGGTGAAAATGAAAGCCCGTATAGTTATATTAATGATACAATCATACAATGGTAAAGTTTGAAGAGGCTACAAGGTTCACCCAGTCCAGTTCTCAGCAATGTGCAGGAACCACCACAAAAGAGATGGCTCTCCAGCCTCTTCTTAAAAGCCTTCATCCATAGACGGTTTCACCATTCAACAGATAGTTTAATGACATTTGAGTAACTGCAAATTATATCTGCTATTTCTGACTAGAGTTTCTGGATCTTGGAAAATAATTCTTGGCCACCTTCATTGCAGATTGCCTTTATGTTCTTGAGTACAGCCATGGAGTATTGCATCCAGTTTTGGTCGCCACGATATAAAAAAGATCTAGAAAGAATGCAGCGAAGAGCAACCAAGATGATTAAAGGATTGGCGGCTAAAATGTATGAAGAACAGTTGCAGGAATTGGGTATGTCTAATTTAATGAAGACCTGGAGGAACGTTGTCCATGGGGTCGTGATGGGTTGGACATGACTTCGCAATTAACAACAACAATTTAATGAAAAGGATTGAGGGGGACATGATAGCAGTGTTCCAATATTTGAGGGGGTGCCACAAAAAAGAGGGGTCAACCTATTTTCCAAAGCACCTGAAGGCAGAACAAGAAGCAACGAAAATTTAAATTTCTTTAAAAACGCAGCACCCAAATGAAACAAATGTTTGACTGCTCCAAGGGGGAGACTTTCGTCCAATGCATGGAGAAGTATCTGTTTTGGAAGTGATGATAACAAGAAGGCCAACGATGTGTTAAGTTCCCTCCAGCCTCCTGAAATGTAGGATGCTGCAGGATCATAATTCAGGAATTGAATTGAGTTCAGATCTTCAAATGGACCAGCCGACCCCACGCGTATGACCTGAAACTTACATTTCCTCATTTCCTTCTTAAAACAAACTTATCTGTCCACTGGGGTTGACCTTCGCTGGCTGATGGAAAGCCTTTTCCTCTCTGAAAACAGTCCGAATGCAACTCTTTCCGGCCACCGAGTGTGCGATTTAGTAGGTCATTGATCAAACCTAAATGAGGAAAGCCACACTTGTGCCATGTTAAAGTTGGATTCTTGCCCGTTTGCAGGTAATGCGCTGGGTTTACACAGCTGCCTTCCCACAGTGATCGATGGGCAAGGGTGATCTTCTCACCTGTTTAAATCTTAAAAGAGCAACCATCCAACTGCTTATCCCAGCAGGAGTTTAACAAGGAAGGCAGCCTCTGGAGAGAGATATAGTTCAGGGAGGCAGGTGACAAGCCATAAAGAGGTTGATTGGTTAAGACCAGCACTTTATATTGAACCTGGAAGCTAACAGGCAATCAATGTAGGGCCCACGAGACAGGTGTCACAGCCTGGAATTCTGGGTGTTGAAGTCCACACATATTTAAACTCCCAGGATTGAGAGTCCATGATCTAACACAGTGGTTCTCAACCTTTCTAATGCCGTGACCCCATAATACAGTTCCCCATGTTGTGGTGACCCCCAAACACTTATACATCACCGGGTGCCAGGGGCATGGCCAAAGAAAAGGGGGAAAATATGGCGGACAGCCTTGTTTGGCGACCCCCGTGAAATGGTCATTCGACCCCAAATGGGGTCCCAACCCACAGGTTGAGAACCACTGATCTAACATGTATACTTTATGTAGGAATGTGAGAAGAATAGAAGAATAGAGTAGAGCTGGAAGGGATCTTGGAGGTCTTTTATTCCAGCCTCCCTACTCAAGCAGGAATGTGTCTATTATCCATCCATGTATCCATCTGTGCATCCATCCATCCATCTTAAAGATTTTGCAATCATTAACAAATCCATACTGGTAAAAATGTCCAGGAGAGCTTTATCTATCATGGCCCATCATTTATTCTCTGCATCCCTTATTTTTCCACTACCTAAAAAGCTACTGATGCAAATTGAACTCTGCATGATTTTCTTTTGTGGGGACAGGTGGATGTTAAAAGATGATAGTGCGGAGATGGTAGATATTAGAGCGGTGTGCAGAACTTCAAAGGAGAACTTTTGTTTGAAGGCATCTGCAAAGCATCGCTTCTACACTTTTTTACAAGGGAATATTCCATTCCTTCTAAACATGAACCAAAGTGGTTGAGTTGCTTTGCTTTCTGTTGCTTATCCAGCATTCCCAGGAGCTGAAGATGTTTTTCTGTATGCACCATGTGTGAAAGAAAATTGCTTCCATCTCTCTTAGGCAGCTAGCTGAAGTGCCAGAAAAGACGTCTGTGCAAAAGCAGACAGACAAATGCAAGCTGGCATTTCTGATAGCGTAAAAAGTCAAATGTTAGGCCTGGTCCTTGCTAAGTTGTCCTGTGTAGTGGTATGTGAGAAAGACTTGGAGGATGGCTCAAAGAAATGCTGCCTAGGGAACAGTCAGATAAGAGAAGGCATAGCCCACAGCTGCATAATGGACAGAGAAAGACACTCAGAAAGGAATCTCCCTAACTTAATCAGGCTGTAAAAGAGACGGCGGGAGATTTGTTCTTTCAGACTTGCAAGATCCTGTTAGTGTAACCAAACAATAAAGCAGCATTAGTTCATCTGGCTGTGTTTCCTATCTGGTCTACCTGGGAAGGCTGACATCAATTTTTGCAAGTCTCTTACTCCCTTCCAAGACGGGAATTTTGGAAATGACCTCCAGTCCTCAAGGAATTCCATTATCCACTAAGTATCTGGCAGCAGTGCTGTTGAAACAACCAGCAGCAAGTGGATGCATAGATGACCACTTGACAGAATGCCATGATGCAATTAACACAAGAGCTGGACAGAATTTGCACAACTCAGCCAGTGTTCTCATGTTCCCATAGGAGCTTGCTGGAGAAGCTAGGTAGGGCTCCTTCTCATTCTCCATCCATGTTGCAGCTGAGGGCTGTGCCTTCTCTTATCTGATTGTTTCTTAAGCAGCATCTCTTCACATCTCATGGTCTTCCTCACATATCATTACATCCCCATGGGATAGGAGAATTCCCCTTCTGAAAAGGAAGGAGTACGTTAGGATCGAGGGCAGGGAACACCCTTACAGATGTGCAGCATCCAGAAAATGAGCCAAGCAAAGGTGGAACTGGTAAAGATGATTTTAGGAACCCAAGACTCCTGAAAGTGCCAGGTGGAAGTATGAAACTTAATAGCATAAAGCAGCGGTTCTCAACCTGTGGGTCGCAACCCCTTTGGGGGTTGAACAACCCTTTCACAGGGGTCGCCTAAGACCATCAGAAAACACATATTTCCGATGGTCTTAGGAACCGAGACACCGCTCCTCTATCTCCTTGTCCTCCTCTTCCTCCTCCCCTTCTTCCTTCTGCTGCCCCCCAGGTAGCTCGGGCGGGCGCCGGGACAAGAGGGGTGCCTGGGGGGAGCAGCTGGGCTGGTGGAGGGGCTGGCAGGGGCCGTGCGGCACCAGCCCCCACCGCGGCTCCATTGGATGGGCGGAGGGCGAGGGCAGACAGCACGGAGTCCCGGCTGAGGTGGCTGCTTCCTCGCTCTCCTCCTCTCCTTCTTCCTCCTGCTGCCCCCCAGGTGGCTCGGACAGGCACTGTCCCCACCGCAGCTCCATCAGATGGGCGGAGGGCGATGCCGGGCAGCGTGAAGCCCCGGCGGGGGCAGCGGCTGGGCCGGGGGCGGCGGGGAGCCCTGACGATGCAGCTGTGCCGCCGCCGCCACTGGAGCTGCTGCCTCCCGTCCTGCTCCCCCTCCCCACCCATTTGGCTGAGGACGCGGCAGAGGCCGGGTTGGGGGCAGCGGGGACCCCCAATGATGCTGCCGTAAGAGAGAGAGAGAAAGAGAGAGAGGAAAGAGAGAGAAACAGAGGAAAAGAGAGAGGAAAGAGAGAAAGAGAAAGAGAGAGAGGAAAGAGAGAGAAACATAGGAAAAGAGAGAGGAAAGAGAGAAAGAGAAAGAGAGAGAGGAAAGAGAGAGAAACAGAGGAAAAGAGAGAGGAAAGAGAGAAAGAGAAAGAGAGAGAGGAAAGAGAGAGAAACAGAGGAAAAGAGAGAGGAAAAAGAGAAAGAGAAAGAGAGAGGAAAGAGAGAGAAAGAGGGAGGAAACAGAGAAAGAGAGAGAGATTGAGAGAGGAAAGAGAGAGAAACAGAGGAAAAGAGAGAGGAAAGAGAGAAAGAGAAAGAGGGAGGAAACAGAGAAAGAGAGAGAGAAATTGAGAGAGGAAAGAGAGAGAAACAGAGGAAAAGAGAGAGGAAAGAGAGAAAGAGAAAGAGAGAGGAAAGAGAGAGAAAGAGGGAGGAAACAGAGAAAGAGAGAGAGAAATTGAGAGAGGAAAGAGAGAGAAACAGAGGAAAAGAGAGAGGAAAGAGAGAAAGAGAAAGAGGAAGGAAACAGAGAAAGAGAGAGAGAAAGAGAGAGAGGAAAGAGAAAGAGAAAGAGGGAGGAAACAGAGAAAGAGAGAGAAAGAGAGGAAAGAGAAAGAGAAAGAGGAAAGAGAGAAAGAGAAGAAAGAGAGAAAGAGGAAAGAGAAAGAGAGAGAGAGAGAGAGAAACAGAGAGGAAAGAGAAACAGAGGATAAGAGAGAGGAAAGAGAGAGAACTAAGCTCTGCCGGCGCTGTTGCCCTCTTGGCTCTCTCTTTCTCTCTCTCTCTCTCTCCCTCTCCCTCTCCCCGCCTGGGCGCTTCTACAACCAGGCTGGGCAGAGCCGGCAGAGCGGCCTTCCTGCCCCCCTCCCCAGCCAGCTGGACGGGGGGGGGGTTGGGGGGTCACCACAACATGAGGAACTGTATTAAAGGGTTGGCATTAGGAAGGTTGAGAAGCACTGGAAGGATCTTTCTGCAACCTCATAATTACAAGGAACTGCTATGCCCACAAGCAAGCTGCTTCTCCATTCAGTATGAAAACATGACTATCGGGGCTCTTTGCAATGACAAACAATTTAATGGGTTGGCACTTATTGATCTTCTGTTACCTTCCCATGTTCCTGGTCCCTGAATCCTCTCTTTTTGGATTTATTTTGCTCCTGTTTCTTTGGATGGTTTCTGGACAATTTTTTTTTGCCTGACTTGTGAGAGTTATCAGTAAATAGAATCGCGTAATTTACTTGATTCCAAAAACAAGGGACTGACTTGACTCTCCACATTGCTTGCCCCTTTTAAGGGCTTATGGCAGTTCAGAGTCTTTTTGTGAATACTTGGAAATATCGGCCTCTCCCTGATTTAGCTGGAGTAACCGTCTAAATGCAGGAGTCAGAGACTGGGAAGCCCTTGATTTGAAAGGAGTAATAGATAATCAAATGCAAATCCTTCCCTGGATCTAAAGACTCAAAGCGATACTCTGAAAGAGCAAGATGAACTGCCTTTCTTAATGAAATCATTTTCTGGGGTCACATGAGGCGTCAAAGCAGAATGAAAAGGGCTAGTTTTGCCATTTGCCAATTCTTTAAAGGTTTAAAGGTCTAAAAAGGTAAGTGCTCAGGCCTTCCTTCCTTCCTTCCTTCCTTCCTCCCTCCCTCCCTCCCTCCCTCCCTCCCTCCCTCCCTTCCTTCCTTCCTTCCTTCTTTCTTTTCTTTCCTTCTCTCCTTCCGTCTCACTTTCTCCCCCCTCCCTCCCCTTCCTTCTCTCTTTCCTTCCTAAGTCAGCCCTATTTATTCTCTTCCTTCTTAGAAAAAGGGGACAAGCTTCTTTCTTTCTTTCTTTCTTTCTTTCTTTCTTTCTTTCTTTCTTTCTTTCTTTCTTTCTTTCTTTCTTTTTCTTTCTTTCTTTCTTTCTTTCTTTCTTTCTTTCTTTCTTTCTTTCTTTCTTTTCTTTTCTTTCCTTTCTTTTTTTCCATGCACTTATTTCAGGTTTATGGTGCAAAATGTTTGAAACTACTGGTTCATTAAGAAAGTTGTAATAATAATAATATTAAAACAAGTCATTCTAAATGTCAAATTGGACAGTCTTGCAGGAAAATTGAGGATCCCTTAAAGAAAGCAAAAAGGTTTTAACAGTTGAAGGAGATGCCTTTTCTACAATAAAGAAAGTCAGTGCAACTTAGCAGGATGCAAGGAGAAATTAAGAGCACTAAATGGCCAGTTTTGTCTTATAGCACAGCAGAAGTATTTAATTGGCTGAACACACACTGTGATTTTTGGTTTCAGTGCAAATGAATCTCTTTTGGCCAGTCTTCCATTCTTCATAATTTATCACAGATATTTGGTTGATTTCCACCTGCTGTTCACCCCCACAAATGAGTAACAGAATAACAGAGTTGGAAGGGACCTTGGAGGTCATGTAGTCCAACCCCCTGCTCAGGCAGGAAACTCTATACCATTTCGGACAAATGGCTGTCCAGCCTCTTCTTAAAAACTTCCAGTGTTGGAGCATTTACTGCTTCTGGAGGCAGGTTGTTCCACTGATTAATTGTTCTCACTGTCAGGAAATTTCTCCTTGGCTGAGAAGCAAAACATCTTCAAAGAGAAACAAGAAAGTCCAGTTGCCTCGTGAAAAAGCACCGTTAGGATAACCATGACCTGGATGACGGAGAATCTCCACAGACAAGCACAGTTCAATCAACACAGCACCCCCGTGGTCACGTGATCAAAATTATTTATTTAATTATGAGGATTGCAGGATCCCAGGGTGACATATTCAACCTTTGCAATTTTCCCAACCAGCTTTGGACCAGCAAACTGTCACGATTTGCTTAACAACTGTGGCCCAAAAGGTCATAAAATCGGACCCAACTCACTTAACAGCCCCCTTGCTTAGCAAATTCTGGTTTTGATTGTGGTCGTAAGTTGAAGGATGACCTGTATTGACTGCCTCCTGGTTTTATATATTTGCTTGTTGGCTTCATTCTTCAGCGCTGTAGCTTGCCTGATATTTATATGCAGCATCAGATTCCAGAGAGTAATAAGAGATAGCTCTTTTGAAAATCAATAAGTAATTTTGCTCCTGGGTGCTAGGGAAGGCTAGGAATGGGCTGGACACGACACATCGTAGTTAACAACTAACCAAATGGATACACGCACACACAGACACACACAGACACACGCACACACAACCATCCCAGAGGGAAGTCAAACCTTCTAAAGACCCAGCATAGCCCAGCATTTATCCAGGTGTTAAGTCAATAATTTGTAAGCACAAATAGGTAGCCCTTTAGCTACTCCAGCTTGTTAAAGATGGGTTTATCATGTCATGAGAATGAGGCAATGAGGTTTCTAGATGGCTAGGTGGGGTGTAGGGACTCTCCTAAGGATCAGTTATTCAAGGAATGATGGTTAATCAAAGATGGCATTGCCATTTGGAAGGATTTGGCCACATCTAGCCCTTTGGGTGTCCCTGTCTAGTCCTTGGGGATAGCTTTTATTTGAAGGCTACTGCTATGTTTTGTTTTGCTTTTTTCAATTTAGATTTGTGTATGTGTGCATGGTTATGCAAATAATAATAATAATAATAATAATAATAATAATAATAATAATAATAATAATAATAGACAAATTCGCTATTAGTCAATTGCAAAAGGCGGCCTTATTAGGAACTGCTTCCATCCTGCGACGATATCTGTAATACCATCAAACATCCACATCTGCCTATTCCAGGTCCTGGGTAAGGACTCGATAGGTAGACAAAATGCCAAATCCAGTCTGAACATCTGGATGACTGTGCGATGATCATAATAATAATAATAATAATAATAATAATAATAATAATAATAATAATAATAATAATTGGTAGTACCAATAGTGATAGGCTCCTTGGGTGCAATCCCAAAACAACTGGAGCACCACTTGAAACACCATTGGCATTGACAAATTCGCTATTAGTCAATTGCAAAAGGCGGCCTTACTAGGGACTGCTTCCATCCTGCGACTGATATCTGTAATACCATCAAACATCCACATCTGCCTATCCCAGGTCCTGGGTAAGGACTCGATAGGTAGACAAAATGCCAAATCCAGTCTGAACATCTGGCTGACTGTGCGATGATCGATAATAATAATAATAATAATAATAATAATAATAATAATAATAATAATAATAATAATAATAGTTGGAAGGGACCTTGGAGGTCATCTAGTCCAACCCCCTGCTCAGGCAGGAAACCCTATACCATTTCAGACAAACCCTATACCAATTCAGATCTTCACAGCCCTCTGATTCCATTCTCCACAACAGTTCCAGTTTCTTATTTGGTTGCTTGGGAAAATGAATGGCCCACCCCCGTCTAATGAAACCCGAGCAGCCACGAGCTGAGATAACCAGACACATTTTTAATAAGCAAATTGGTCGAGCTGGTAAAGCACAGAAATCTTTGCCTGTGGATTGGAACGGCTTCATTAGCTCACGTGTCAAAGGAGCTTCTCTGCTTCCCAACTTGCTAGCCTAACAGCTTCATCCCGTGGAAAGTGTATTTTGATAGTCATTTATAAGGTGATCTTGTTGCAGTTTGTATCTGGAATATTAAAGCAGGGAACAGGTGTCATGATTGGAAATGAACCCGCCTATAAATCTGCAGATGCAGGCAAGAGAAGGAGAGAGGCAGACAAATTTAATTATTGCTGATAGTTTCTTATGGAGGTGAAGAGGAACAGAAAGGAAGGGAGAATCTCTGTAGCCTACTAGCTGCCTTTATGAATCCTGGAGGCCATCAGAGAAGGAAGGATGGGTGACACACGGGGAATACCAAGTAGATCAACTGTATTCAGCTCAGGATCCCATTCGGTCCTCCTTCCCTGCCATGCCATGGGTTCAGATTTCCCTTTCATATTACAAATGGCTAGAAAAACGGAGTAGAGAGTAGGAATGGAAGATGTATTATTATTATTAAGTTAAATATGTGGACCCAGACAAGACATTGTTTACTAAGCACTAAAGATTTGTAATGATAAAAACTTAATAAAATATCTTTAAAGAAATTATCACGGTAGGGTTTGCAAGTTATCAAAGATTAGCTCCTTGACAAGAGGATTGAAGGTGAGTTCCACAAAACTCTGAAAGGTGCCTTTTCCAGACAACAACTGGACTTTTTTGTTTTGTTTTTTTTTCTTTGAAAACATTAAAAAGAGATTGGACAACCGTTTGTCTGAAACGATAGAGGGTTTCCTGCCTCAGCAGGGGGTTGGATTGGATGACCTCTGAGGTCCTTTCCAATTCTGCTCTTCTGTTAAGAAGCTTCTTGGATGAAAAGAGCTCTTATCAATCAAAACAGAGTTGGAAGTCACCTAGAAAGTCTTAAGCAGGAGATCCTATACCAGTCATGGCGAACCTTTTAGAGACCGAGTGCCCAAACTGCAACCCAAAACCCACTTCTTTATCCCTGGGTGCCAGGTGGGTATGGCCCATTGGGTGGGCGTGGCTGTGGTGGTCATGGCAGACTGGGTGGGTGTGGCCAAGGTGGGCGTGGTCTCCTTGATGTTGCTCATGGGGAGGGACGCCTGTGGGGGCTGGGCAGGGTTGGGGGAGATCCAGGGGGTCTCTGGCAGGTGGGACAGTGGGCAGGAGACTCGTCCTGCAGGGTGAGGCAAGGCAAGGCAGGGCGGGGGTGCCATTGTCACAGGGCAAGGCGAGGTAGGGGCCGGGGCAGCTGCTGCCTGACACCATCGGCCCCTGCACACAGAGGCCAGCAGGCGCATGGGGACCGACAAGTGTCTGTCAGCAGCCACAGCCTGCTGGCCCCTTGACCGGCACACTCTAGGGCTCTGCAGCCCACTGCCAGCAGTTCAGAGAACGCACCTATGAGTTGGATGGATAGCTGACAGCTGTGGAGGTGATGCAGTGGGCCGTGCCTGGGAAAAGAAGAGCATGCAAGGCCAGGAGGGATGGGACGGAGGGGAGAGAAACCAGTCATTCTGGGATGCATCCAGCCATGTGGGACCTTGGCGAGTTAGTGGGTGGCTGATTGAAGAGGAACGGTTGCCATCTCCGAGGCATGGCACACATGCCCATAGAGAGGGCACTGAGTGCTGCCTCTGGCACGCGTGCCATAGGTTCTCCACCACTGCCCTATACCATTTCAGACAAGTGGCTGTCCAGTCTCTTCTTAAAAGCCTCCAGTGTTGGAGCACCCATAATTTCTGGTAGCAAGCTGTTCCGTTGGTTAATTGCCCTCATTGTCAGGAAGTTTCCCCTTGATTCCAGGTTGCTTCTCTCCTTGATTCGTTTCCATCTGTTTTTATCTTGTCTTGCCCTCTGGTGCTTTGACCTCCTCTTCTTTGGGGCAGCCCCTCAAACACATCATGTCACCCCCTAGTTCTTTTTTTCTCTAGACTAGGCATCCCCAGTACTTGTTTAGTGTAAGGTGCCAAAGATCTTGAAATTCTGTTAGAAATGATATATTTCCTTACAGACTTTGGAGAGAGATGATCAAGCTTCTTCTCTAACATTTATCTTGGTGTCTGTTCAGAGCGGTTTAAAATCACATTTAAAAAAGGAAGAAAATAAATCTCCTTCACTATTTAATCACTATGAACCCAGATCCTCAAGAGGAAGATTTCCACCAGAATAATGCTCCAGTGTAATTGTAGTATTGCTAACTTTTTTTTTTAACGCCGCTAAATATATCTTCAGCCCAAACTAATGTTATTTTCTGGATAGCTGCTGGGGATGCTTTAATGTCTTCTCTTTCACATTTATCTTTTTTAAAAAATGTTTATATTGTGGATGATATTCTGTATTTGATGACTATATTGTGTACCACTGAAAATCTTTTGATTGCGGTGGGTAGCAATCTAATTAATCGATCAACCGATCAATCAGCAAACTAGCAAGCTGGGTTTTTTTTAATTCCAGGAGAGTGACTTATTTGCAGTTTGCTTTGATGTCATGAAAGGGCAGCTACACTGAGTCTGTCTGTCTGTCTGTCTGTCTATCTATATCTATCTGTTTATCTATCTTCTTCATCTCTCTCTCTCTCTCTCTATCTTCATCTCTCTCTCTCTCTTTCTCTCTCTCTCTATCATATCTATCTATCTATCTATCTATCTATCTATCTATCTATCTATCTATCTATCTATCTATCTATCTATCTATCTATCTATCTATCTTCTTCATCTTTCTCCATATCTATCTATCTATCTATCTATCTATCTATCTATCTATCATTTATCTATCTATCTATTTATCATCTATCTCTATCTATCTATCTATCTACTTATTTATCTTCATCTCTCTCTCTCTATCTTCATCTCTCTCTATCTATCTATCTATCATCTATCTATATCTATCTATCTATCTATCTATCTATCTATCTATCTATCTATCTATCTTCTTCATCTCTCTCTCTCTCTCTATCCATCCATCGATCCATTGATCCATCGATCCATCCATCCATCCATCTATTTTATTTATGAAAGTCTTTACATGTTCACACTGGTATCTAAGCAGCAGAATCTATATATGTCTATATATGTCACACCACCCAGAGTTACCTCTTGGAGGGAGAAAGGCAGTTCAGAAATGTGGAAAATGAATAATAAATAAATAATACCAGAAAAATATAGATAGCCCTTGACTTACAACCGTCTGTTTAGTGACCGTTCATAGTTACAACAGCACTGAAAAAAGGGAGTTATGACCTTTTCCACACTGGATGAGCACTGTCGCATCCCCATAGTCGCGGGATCAGAATTCGGACGCTTGGCAACTGACTCATATTTATGACGGTCGTAGCATCCCGGGGTCACTTGATCCCCTTTTGTGACCTTCTGCCAAGCAAAGCCGATGGGGGAAATTGGATTCACTTAACAACCGTGTGGCTAAATTAACAACTGCAGCGATTTGCTTAGCAACGGTGGCAAGAAAAGTCGCAAAATGGGGCCAATCTCACGTAACCCATGTCTCGCTTAGCAGCAGAAATGTTGGGCTCCATTGTGGTCGTACGTCGAGGACCTCCTGTGGCAGCGGAGCAGAAGAGGCGGCGATGGAGCAGATCTGCTAGAGGTCTCTCCAAGGCGACACGTTTCTGAAATACCGAGCGCCCGTGTTTCTGACGCCGGCCGGCAGGAATTGGAGAACCATCTATAAGGTGGCCCAGAAGGTCGAACTCTGGAATGAAACCCTGAAGAATGAAGCCGGCACAACAAATTTAAAACTGGCTGAGCGGGAGACACTTCATCCATCCCCGATTGCTTTGGCCTGCTGGAGCTGGCAGACAGATCTTTTTCTCCTTGGAAGAGACACTTTCAAATGATGGCAATGCTGGATGGAGACGGGCTGGCTTCTAATGCGTTGCTCTTGACCTCAAGGCCAACAGGAAGTGAGCAGCCTCTGCAAATTGTAGAGTTTAAACCAGTGGGGAACAACAAATAGGGGAACAACCGGTTCTCTGTATGGATGCCGCTTCCGCAAGTCGATTCTGGGCCTGGGCAACAAAAAAATGAGCTACCGGTTCTGCCGAAGTGGTGAGAACCGGCTGAATCCCACCAATGGTTTAGACACCAGGAACATCTGGGGAGCTTTTTCCTGACATCTGGCAAGCAGCAGAGAACATGGGGAGGGAGCAGTTCGTGGTCTCTCTGGACTCGTCTACTGAGGCAGCGATAGGTAGAGATTTGCCTTGACATGCTCAGGTGAGGCTTCAGATACCCATCAATCAATCAGAATACAGCTGGAAGGGACCTTGGAGGTCTTCTAGTCCAACCCCTTGTTCAAGCAGGAGATTCTATACCTAGTCTAATGAAGAATCTCCTGTCCTGTGAAGAGTCGAGAGTCAACCTCAAGGTGTATTTGGGTGTTCATTTCCTGCTTGATGCCTGTAAACCAGTGTATTTTTTTTTTAAAAAATGGGCAACTTGAAGATGTGTGGACCTCAGCTCCCACAATTCCCTAGCCAGCCATAAGGAATTCAGGATGATTTTGGAGAATCTGCTTACCTCATCCTTTGTGTTCATGGGGTAGAATAACAGAGTTGGAAGGGACTTTGGAGGTCTTCTAGCCAACTTCCTCCTCAAGCAGGAAGCCCCCTACCATTTCAGACAAATGGCTGTCCAATCTCCTCTTTAAAACCTCCAGTGTTGGAGCATCCACAACTTCTGGAGGCAGGTCGTTCCACTGATTCATTGTTTAGGAAATTTCGGCTTAGTTCTAAATTGGTTCTCTGCTTGATTAGTGCAGAGATGTTCTGTTGACTGACTGGCCAAATTAGAGTTCTAACATAACGGGTGACATGTTTTAATATGATGGGGGCTATCTGTAGAATCTGCTCGAGTAGACCTTTGAACTGCTCTCTTAGTGCCATGCTCCAAAACAGACAATGGTTTAGATGGAAACTGAGGATCTAAAACAGTACCACATCGGGAGAGACTTCCTGAATAGATATGAGACAGTCACAGTATATCCACCATGTCTGCATTTGAGAAAAATGATATACAGAAGCAGCTTTTGCTAAGAGCACCTCTGGGATCGCTCACCTTCTCCTGAGGTGTGAATTTCATCCCATTAGGGATCCGTTCATTGGCCGTCCAAAAGAGAGAATGAATGTTGAACAAGATTGCTTAGCTATCGAATATTAATCTAGCAAGATTTTCAGGATCTTGGGTCTAGAGAAGAACCTCTTCAGAAGGAGACAGCTGGAACAGATGCTTAAGGCTCGTGTTGAAGAAAACACCAATCCTTCTTTCCTTACAGGATTTGCTTCTCCTTTTTCTCTCCTCTCTTCTCTCTTGCATTCCTAGTTCTTTTCCCTCTAGACTTGATTTCCTTAGTTATTGGCACTGGATTTATTTATATGCTGATATTAATCAGCTTTGTGGCTTGCATGGCACTTTTGGTGCGATGTATACAAAGGATGCCATCAGCACTCATTCTTTTTTTATGAATAAGAACCATTGATGCCAGGCGTGGGTGGTGGATGGGTGCCCAACTTTCTCTTTGAATGAAATACGTGCCTTACTTTGCCCCCAGCTACACTTCCTCAGTTCTGAATGGGGTGTGCATTTGTGCAAAAATCTTTCAACGATGGAAATAAGGTTTTTGAAGTAAAGTGAGACTCTTGGGAGCAAAACAGACAGAACTCAGCCGTTGGCAGGGTGGGGGAGAACACTGGTCTGTTTTTTTAAAAAATCTCATCTTCCATCCAAGAGTTTTATTCATTCATTTGGTTTAGCTTTCTGGTGCATCCCCTAGTATCAGCATGGAATGCATATCAGCGTAGAAAATATAATTCAAAATAGCTGCACCGGTTGAGAGGTGATAAAACAGAAAACGGTAGCACTGGCTGCCAATTGCAAATCTGATTTTTTTAAAAATTAAAAAAATATTTGAGCATAAAGTTTTAATACCTCAGGCATAGAGATGAAAGTAGAAGTCCCAGCAAAGGGAATCCTACAGAACTCTTTCACCATTGATTTCTTTGCATTCAAGCTAAACAGCTTCTCTATATTGAAAAGAGATGATGGTCTCTCTGTAAATTAAGAATGCTAACCAACACTGGGATCAAAGAATGGAAATTTTCACTTATTATTTTTTTTATTTTTAACCAACAAGACAAAACAAAACAAAGCAAAACATAACACACATATACACACAATATATACTCCTCCTTTTTTTTTTTACAGCAATTGCATAACGGTACTCTATTATTTACATTTCCCCCTTATTCTTCTTTAGAATATTTGTCCTTATAGCCCCATTATTTCTTCTTTACATTTTAATTTATAATTGGATGGGAATCTCAATATACCTTTGAGAAGATCTAGCCCTACTTTCTCATTATGTGTTTCTTTTCTTAGTACAGGGAATGTTAAGATCTATGTAAATTACTACCTTCCAAGCGACATGATGTCATTCAACCCAAAACTTCAACGAGAACTAAACCAGGGTTTCTCAACCTTGTGCACTTTAAGATGCGTGAACCTCAACTCCTGGAATTCTCCAGCCAGCTGAGGAATTCTGGGTTTGAAGTCTGCACACCTTAAAAGTTGAGGAACACCGGTCTAGATCAAGCCAATGTCCTCCAAAAATGTTCAGATCACAATTCCCACTTCTTTATTACACCAAGCAGCTCCAGAACAGTGATTCCCATACCTCTGGAGGGACCAAGATGGCAGATCATGGCAAGGCCAGTCTGCCCGTTACACAGGCAAATCATGAGGATGGCTTGATTGCTTGCCCACAGCCCAGGAAGAGTTGTACCAAGGGTGCCTGGTGCTCTGAAGCTGTGTCCGTAGGTAGTTTCCATAGCAATCTGGTCACAAGGTGAATTTGTTGCCTTCTGCAGCCTTCCTCAGAGGCCCACTCCGGGCTTCGTTGCATATAAAGTTATTTTTTGACCTAATTCTCCGTTAGTCCCCAAGCCTACTTTTCCGTGCGCTGCCTTCCCTGCTGTTGCCATAGAAACCCCTCCTCTGCCATCCTTGTCCGAACATCCCCAGGATCAGCATCGCCTGCCTTCCCTTAGAGAATGGCAGAAGGACACAATTTGGGCCTGGCATTTCATTCTTGTCTCGTTGCCTTTTAAAATGCTGAACAGAATATTATCCTAAGCAGAAGAAAGAGGGAGGCAGTGCATTAAATTAACCACGGAATAGTTCATCTCTTCCTCCACCTCTTTTTTGTACTCAGATCCTCACCTCCTTCCCAGGTGTGAATTTCATCCCATTAGGGACCAGCTCATTTGCAGTCCAATGGAGAGCAGGAATGCCGAACAAGATACCGCGAAATTAAAGCGTGCTCGGAGGGAGAGAAAGAAACAGCAGCAATTTCTTTTACAACAAATCTGATGCTCCTGTAATCCTTGGGGGTTTTGTCTCAGAAAATGGCGTGAAGTTATGATGAGTTGAGCCATGATTATTGCATAAGACACACTTGGATGGTTATGTCGAAGCCAAACAAACTCTTGCTATGGCTTAATGCATAGCTGTGTAAACTCAGCTTCTGTAAACTTTGGGCTTCTCCTAAATTAGGCAATATTTTCTTCTCATTTGGCTCAGTGTAACATCCACACCCTGGGAACACAGCCACAATTTGCATACAAAATGTGGTACTTCTTTCAGTTTACTCCAAAGACTTTCTTTTCAGAAATTTGAAACCAAGTCTTCCATCTCTTCTCAGTTACAATACACTGTCTGCAGACCAAAGTAAGCATCGTGTTTAAAGAAACACACTGGGTTATTTTTCTTAGCATACATTCAAATGTGCTTGCAGCAAGAGACTGCTAGACAAGATGGTTCAGCTAAAAATGGAGTGGAATGAAGAGGGGTGAATAGACCGGCTCCTCTCTGGACAAGTAGAGGACTTGAGATCACCCACAAGTATTCCAGACAGCTGCTTCTCATAAGGAAGCTTCAGGACAGTGGTCTCAGCTGGGTTTATTGCTGGGGAAGAGGAGGGGATAGCCATCTTGCCAAACCCAGGATTGGTGCCTTTAATGACACTAGATTGGCATACTTCCTTGTCAATCACTTAAAGAATTAGTTTATTAACTGCTTTTCAGCTATTAGGAATCCTGGATCAAGAGGTTTTACAGCACTGGATGACTTTCCTTCTAATCTTTGAAGGTCTCTGGTGCTCTCTGAGCTGGGTTATTTTCTTGCAGACATTTCACTTACCAAACTATGTTACATCATCGTCCGTGCTGGTAAAGAGTGAGATTTGCTATCATTTCATACTTCAGTGGCTTGCCCTGTCAGTGTTGGTGGGAGGAGTCTTGGTGGTGCTTAATTTGGGCTGTTTATTGTTAGCTTGTTTGACAATTCTTTGTTTGGGATATTGTTTACTTAAACAAGACCTCCAGGGCTCCTTCCAGCCCTAGGATTTTATGTTTCTACATCAGTGGTTCTCAACCTTTTTAATGCCGCGACCCCCAACCGGTCGTAAATCGAGGACTACTCAACTGGTTGTAAGTCGAGGACTACTCAACTGGTGCAGCACCATTTGCAGAATGGCGGGCTCAGCAGGGCAGAGACAGCCTGGACAATTCCTATTGGCTTTTGAAAGCCAATAGAATTAGACTCTGTTCAAGAGAGTCTATTCTATTGGCTTTCAAAAGCCAATAGAATGAAAGGGAGTAGCACAGCTAAGGAAAAGGGGAAAAAAATGGTGGACTGCGTTGTTTGGTGACCCCCATGAAATGGTTGTTCAACCCCAAATGGGGTCCCGACCCACAGGTTGAGAACCACTGTTCTACATCTTCAACACAAAAGATAAAGAACAATGGAGCATAGCAGCCTTGATGTCTTACTGTTAGCATCCAGAGACATCCATTTGGGCACTGAAGGGATTGAGATGCTGGAAAAATAATTTCAGCATAATTTAATGCAGAGGAGAATTTTCACTCCTAAACAGAATCAGAATTTTCTCCTGAGAAGAATACATTTTGAGGGCCACAATCATTATCTAGCTATTATGGTGGTGATGTTATCAGTCTTTAAAAAAAAGTTAGAAGCTCATCCAAGTATAAATATCAAAAGACCAGAGTGTGTTTTTCTATCCCTCCAACACAGGGCATTATAGATTTTGGAAACCTTTTGCTATCATCTCCTGTATTATGAATGGAATCTCTTTAATTGCATTGTTTTTTGACCCATCGCTAAGACTTAATACCAACAAACTTGCAATATGTACAACACCCAGAAGCAACAATGTTTTGTTTTGTTTTATGAGTTCAAGTTATTTATTAAGTCGTGCTCGGGTTAAAAGGAGACAATTCTTGGGAGTAAGCAACTTCTCCAAAGACTAAAATTCAGATTAATTATAGGCAAACATGCAAATCTTTTTTTTGCAGTTCCTGCCTATCAGTCAATTTCAGGGAATGGAATAATCAGGAAGAATATTATCTTCAAGTCAATGGGTTGTAAAGGGCTTCGATTAGTGATGGTGAGCCTATGACACACCTGGCAAAGGTGGCACACCGTGATGTTTTGGGCAACATGTCAATGTTCACCAACACCCAACAACTTTTCTCCAAAGCAGGCTCCATTCTTGTGTGATTTTCAGAGGCTGCAGAGGTTATTTGAGAATGGGGTCTGCTCTCATACAGTCTCCTGACCCTCCGAAAATGAGTTTGTTTTACTCATATGACATTTTAAATGTAATATGTAGCACTACTCATGATTGGTCTGTATTTTGTTTTTTAAAAATAATGAATATATCAAGAATTATTTGTCTTTTGTTCAAAGGGAGGGGGGTCAGTGACATGCCAGCAGAGTCAAGTTAGAGATTGTCTGAATTGTTGACTCCCTGAACCCAGAAGATTCACCCTTGCTGGTTTAGGTGATGGAGCATCCAAGCCATGTTTGTTGGCAAAGACAGATTGGGACCCTTGAAGCTGTTGGTTTTACTTCCTTATCTGAAAGTGACTTTTTGCCCAGAGAGGCAAACACTGGAATTTGAGTTTGGCAGGCAGTTTACAAGTCAATGCAGAGAGTACCTTTATAACAGGAATAAATGTTGTTGCCCACTGGCTGCTATTTATTGTTGTCTTCTTAAGAATTGTGAGTTGATTGCACCAGAGAAGTCTCTCTCTTCCCTAAAAGATTCCGATAAAGGCTTGGATTTAAAAATGCAATCTATGCCTGGTATAGAATGCACTTCCTTGTAAAGGATTGCACTAATCCATAAGACTTTATTTGGTTTAGCAAATTAAGTGAACCTAGGCTAGATCGTAGAAGCCATATGAGTGTGTTTTCTTAAAACTCCAACACACTTTGCAAACTCAGTGAATTGTTCAATAAAACAGGATAGCTTAGCTTGATAAGTAACCAGATATTTTTGGGTGGGTGGGTGGGGAGAGGATGGTGGTGTTATTACTATAATTGGAATTTCAAAACCATTGGAAATTATATTTCATGCTTCATTGATCAAACCTCAGTCCAAGTCTTATGTTCGGTTCTGAGCTTCCTACTTTAAAGATTCAGTGAAATTGAAATGCATTCTGAAGTTCAGAATCCTTAAATTATAATAGAACCTCAGTTCTATGGGAGAAGAGTGAAGGAGCTGGAGGGTGTTTAGCCTTGAGAAAACAGGACTGCTGTACATTTGTTCATGTGTGTGTCATTTTCCAAGTACCAGAACGCAGACCCAGTTTGGCTGTTAGGGGAGACTTCAGTTGGATAGTAGAACCAATGATGTAAAGATGTTCCTCACATGTCTTCAAGAACAAGCTGGGCACCATCTGTCACCGAGGCCTTAATATGGATTCTTGAACAGATGGGATTGGATTCAGTAGCTTTATTACCACCTTCTAGCGTTAGGATTAGAAGCCCCAATCTGGCACTGTTGATTAAGTAAGTAGGCTAAGATTCACCCGTGATGAAAAGTAATATCTCCTTCAAGTTGAAGTCAACCCCTGCTGCCTTCTTGAACACACTATTGCTATTTTCTTGGCAATCAGGAAGAAGTGAGGTGCTATTGTCTTCTGGCATAATGCTTACTAACTTCCCTGCCAGGCACAAAAACCCAAGAAAGACATGCAGAGTTATTTCTAAGCAGTTTCCTTTATTGTTCTTCACCTATAGGCAGAATCTTGCCAAATTAAGCAACTATTCACATCATTAAAGATATACTCTGAGAACTTCCAGGGAGGAGCCATCTTAACTCTTTCTCACAACCAAATTTCCTAAACTTCGCTGTCTCTTGGTCCTCTGGAATGTAGCCCCTCCCTCCCTCCCTTCTGGGAATCCAGACTACATTCCCCAGGATGAGAAGGAAGGAAGGAAGGAAGGAAGGAAGGAAGGAAGGAAGGAAGGAAGGAAGGAAGGAAGGAAGGAGGAAAGGAGGAAGATGGAAGGGCTGCAGGCCATCTTCCTTTTGGAAGCCGATAATGCTGGGCAATGTGGAGGAAGGAAGGAAGGAAGGAAGGAGGAAGATGGAAGGGCTGCAGGCCATCTTCCTTTTGGAAGCCGATAATCCTGGGCAATGTGGAGGAAGGAAGGAAGGAAGGAAGGAAGGAAGGAAGGAAGGAAGGAAGGAAGGAAGGAAGGAAGGAAAGGAAGGAAGGAGGGACAAGGGAGGGAGGGAGGAAGAAAGGAAGGAAGAAAGGAGGGAGGGAGGGAGGAAGAAAGAAGAAAAGGAAGGAGAAATGGTATGAAAGGAAGGAGGGAGGAGGAGGAGAGAGAAAGAGAAGTAACCTTTTTGCTATTAACAACAACTCAGGACAAGTTTGCAATCACGTCGTAGCTTTCTTGGCACTAACAATGCAAATGGAGAGATATAAATTTCATTAGCAGCAGCAGAAAATGGGCTGAGGTGTTCTGGGGACCATTCCACTTAATGGTCCGTGGGCCATCCCCTCCTTGCAAAGGCTTTAGTTGAGATTGCTCGTTTTACACTGTAAAGTTTATGGCTCTTTTTTATGTTTTCATTTGTATACTGTTTACAGGATTCTGAGGTTAGAAAACCCATCTCCTCGTTCCATTTGCTCCTTGACCAATGGTAACTGGCAAAGAAACAATAACAGGGTTGTAATTTAATATGTGATTTGGGGAGAAGGTGGGGCCAACATCAATCATGCTGCAGATAATCTAGAAAAGGAGACATCAGCCAAAGCAACCTGCTCTATACTGCATCTGTGTGCAGTGCTAATTCTATCCTAATGCCATCACGTTACGTGATAGTTGGACTTCCAGATGTCACTAAATTATAACTCCCAGCAGTCCAGTTGCCCACCCTTATTAAGGGATGCTGGGAATTGTGGCTTATCAACACCTGAAAGGTCACCCCAATAAGGTTGATTGGGTACTTAGAGAACGGCCACGCAGACACACCACACGGCGGCTTTCAATTCACTACTGTACAATTGACTTTTATCCTACCTGCCATCCTTTCTCACATGGGGCCATGTGGTAGAAGGCCTACAAAAAAGGTGAAAAGAGGAGGAAGAGGAGGAGGAGGAGGAGGAGGACTGTGGGATCCTTGATATGTTCTGAGCTTTGTTTCATTATCCAACTACATCATCAGTAATGATGATCATCACCATCAAAGTATCATCAAAGCTATACTGATGATGCCACCTAGTTGGGTCATGAAATGTCTGCAAGAGAACAACCAAGCGCAGAGAGCACAAAGGACCCCACAGTCATCCTCCTCCTTCTCCTCCTCCTCCTTCTCCTCTCCAAAACCCACACTCCTTACTAGCATTGATGATGCTACCTGGTTGGGTCATGAAATGTCTGCAAGAAAACCGTCAAGCGCAGAGAGCACCCAGGACCCCACAGGCAGATTCCAACTGAATATTAGAAAAGAATTCTTATAGTAAGAACTGATTGACCACAGACCTAATAACCAAGCAAGGTTGTGGGTTCAACTTCACTAGGGATGTTTGTATAGAAGCTGGACAGCCGCTTCCTCTTGGAGATCCTTTAATGTGAATCCCTGCCATGAACAAAAGGTTAGCTCTGATAGCTTAAATAGCCCCTTCGGGCTATCTCCCTCTATAATATCACCACTTCCTCTGATGTGCGCATCCTGAGTCTCTCTCTCTCTAAATTGCTTTGGGAACATCAACTTGTGGTGGGTGAAAACCTTCTCCATGCTGGTAATTACACAGATTTTATAGCTGAGTCAGACTCCAGGAGTAGCACCCTCAGTCGTATATTTAATTATCTCTTTGTCTTGCATGATTGTTCAGCCACCATCTGGGGGGGGGGGAGAAAAACCCGTAGCCTACTAGAGAGTGGAACTTTGCAATAAAAGAAAAGGCAAAATTAATTGACCTCCGTTAAAGGGTTGACCAGAGAGGTCAGGCCAATTTCTCAACTGCTTTGGAGAAGAGGCACTTGAGGTGTCAGTAGGTCTTCTCTGCTTCTTCTGGTAAAGAGGAGGTGCCCTTGGCTTCACCCTCAGCATTTGCGTGCGGCATAATTCCTAATATCTACCTAGGGTGAAAATTGCATTGTGGCACTAAGACTGAATGCTTACCACATACTAATTTTCCTAAGTGAGAAATTATAGTGGGTGGATTATAATGATCCCAAACGTGGTAGGAATAAGTCAAAGAGTCTCTCCTTAACAAAACACTTACCGAGTTCTTGCAGGGCACCTACAAAACAGGTCCATCTCCCTTGGAATACTTCTTCAGGTAAGGATGGACAAGCTTGGTTGGAGGAAAACCAAACTAGCTTATTGTCTATTATTGTCCCCAAACTGTGGCTAAAGTTTATGGAATTCCTTCTAAAACTGGGCTCACCTATGGTGTTAAGGCCATATTTTACTATGTCTTAAAGCAGAGTAAACTGTTCTAGGATTTTTTTTTTCTTACAATAGAATAATTGTAAATTAGGATTAGGGATAGGATTAGGGTTAGGCCTACCAACATCCCAATTCTCTTGAGCAAAGTCCTCTTCATCTAAACCAGTGGTTCTCAACCTTTTTAATGCCGCGACCCCCCAACCGGTCGTAAGTTGAGGACTACTCAACCGGTCGTAAGTCGAGGACTACTCAACTGGTGCAGCACCATTTGCAGAATGGGACTTTTGGCGGGCTCACCAGGGCAGAGACAGCCTGGGCAATTCCTATTGGCTTTTGAAAGCCAATAGAATTGGACTCTATTCAAGAGAGTCTATTCCATTGGCTTTCAAAAGCCAATAGAATAAAAGGGAGTAGCACAGCTAAGGAAAAGGGGAAAAAAATGGCGGACTGCGTTGTTTGGCGACCCCCGTGAAATGGTCATTCGACCCCAAATGGGGTCCCGACCCACAGGTTGAGAACCACTGATCTAAACTTTTTCTCATTCCAGTATTTTTCAAGGCCCGTATTGAAATCTACACAAAAAGACGCTTGGAAAAAAAATCTCACCAAGGTACAAAAAAGTGTGATGTTTCTTCTTTCCTTCTATAGACCCAATTTAAATCTCCAGTATCTGCTTCCGCCCAGCAGGGCTCAACGATTTCCTGGTCCCTGGTGTTCTATCAAAGAAGAAAATCTTTCATCTCTGATTAGGGGCCAAAAAAAAAAGTCCTTGATTCTCGAAAGAGAATCTTGTGAAGCTTTGAGTGATGGTCATCATGAGAGAAGATGTGTCTCAGATACTTCGTTTCTTATTTTTTGCTTTGTTGGAATGAAACGTATTAAATGGTCATTTTGTTCATTGGATGAGCTGACAGCAAACCAAACAAGATATCTTCTGTCTCCTTCCCCTCCTCCACTGCCACCTGTCAACCTTCATTTGAGACTCGGAAAATGCCGGCAGATAACTGATGCCTTCAGGAGCGGAATTATTTCAGAGCAATGGGTGTTGATTAAAAGCCTGGGTGAGGGAGTTGTGCTTTGCAGTCCCACCCCTCCCACCTCCTTCTCCTAGAAGGAATAAAATAAAACGAGGATTTATTCCCTATAAAATTGTTTGGTCATTGTTGGTAAGATGGATGAGCTGAGAAAAGAGAAGGTAAATGTTGTAGCAAAATGGGGATGGCAAGACACTTTGGATTGCTTTCTGTATATAGAAAACTGCTGGGCTTGCCTTAGTTTGAACCATTTTATTTACTCAAACCTTTTCTGTTCAGTACCTTAACAATGACATTCACATATGGCTAGAAAAGATGACTAAAACACATATAGAATTTAGGCCAGAACTGTTTGTGGTAGGAATATTAAGATCTAATTATGGGAAAGAGAACGAGTATTTAATATTACATATATTGACAGCTGCGAGAATAGCATTTGCCCAACACTGGAAAAATGAAGATATACCATCTGATGAGATTATAATTAGGAAAATTTTAGAATGTGCAGAAATGGATAGATTAATGTTAGAGATTAAAGAGAAAGAAGACTCAGTCGATTATAAAACATGGGAAAACTTTTATCAACGGTTAGCAAAATGAGAAAACGAAATTGAAATTTATTAAGATGATTGATTTTTTCTTTTGATTAATTAATATGTTTTATAATTTCTGTTATTTTTGTTGACTACAGTTACTGATTATTATATTAGCCCTCTTGAATACTTGTATCCGGACGATAGTTTGCTTGCTAAAGCGTGAAATGTTATTGGGGGCAACCCCATTGTTCCCACCCTAAATCCTTCCCTGAACCCTATCCCAAATCCCACTACCCATAATGATCCTTGTCCTCTCCTACCCTGAAAAAACTTAATAAAATATTATTAAAAAAAACCAATGACAACAATACCGGATTGCGGGCTTAGGTAGATTAAACCGTTTTTGCAGGTACAATTTTACATGCGCCTACTCGCTGCTGTCTTTCGGGAGCTGATTCCCTTGGGATGGTCCTCGAGGGCTTAAGATTTTAAAATTAAAACGTGAAATAAAGCAAGATTGTGGGTGGTCTCTCCAAATATAGTGCCTTGAGCCCCTTCCTCAATGTGGTTCTGCTTCGAATGTGCTGGAAGTGCCATTTCCAGAATTTCTGCCCGATGTCTTGGCTAGGAATGGAATCCAAAAGTTTTGCAGAATCTGTTGAGCCTAGGAAGGGTCATCAAATCCAACCTCAAAGCATCAGCAAGAAAAGACCCACGAAGATGGACTCCTTGACAGAATGCGACAACTCGCTACAGCCAACTGGGCACGGCCAGCTTGTCACGATCAACTCGTCACAGTCAATTCATCGTGGCCAACTCACCATTGCTACCCCTCCCCCACCCCCCGGAACATCTTGCCACAGCCAAGTCGCCATGGGACAATTCGACAATTCGGTTTAATTTTTCAAAATAATTTTAAAAAGTATTTCTATTTTTCTCATTCCCATTTCATTTTGTCCCTCCTTTGGCATCCTTTCTTTAATGAAGAAAGAAACTCCACTGTTTCTTTGCTATTAGTATAACTCCCGCAGCGAGTTGCCCCGTAGCTAGTTGGCTGCACCAAGCTGGCCGTGACGAGTTGTCGTAGACCCTTTCTTGAAGCTTGCTGAACTAGAGGAAATCGTCCAGCTTTCTCAGGTGTTGAGGTGGCCAACAGTCCCATTAGCACTTTAGATGAGATTCTGCAATTCTGTCTCACCATTTCTTTTTTTTCCAGGTTCTTTGCGAGTGCCCTCCCCCCTTCCCAGCTGAGTGAGATAACTCCTATTTGTAAAAAACGTTAAGGGATGTAGAGGGCTAATTGGGCTCTGTGAATTACTACGAGCTCTTGCTGATTGAAGCCGAGGCCGAACTAAACCTTTTGAAAGCTGTGGCAAACAGACACAGAGCCAGCCTGGTAGGGAGGGGATCTTTTTGATCCGCTGAGAGATTTAGATGAAAGCAAAGCTTGCTGAACCTTCTGGGGAAGCCGCCTTATCCGGATGGCTGTCCTGCAGAGGGGCATGAGCCAGGCTTTAGTTCAAAAGCTCAGCTCTTCCTTTCCTTCCACGCGCATTTTTATATAGGATTACAACCTATTCTTTTATATAGAATTCCCCAACCAGCCATGGCGGTTCCTGGCAGGAGAAATCTGGGAGTGGAAGTCCCCCCACCTTAAAATGGCCAAGGTGCAGAAACATTGCCTTAGACTGCCTTCTCTTTCATAACTCATTCTTTTGGGGAGACCACAGAATACGCCTTCTCAAATGGATTTGATTTTTTTCTATCATCCACAAGTGGGTGTTTCCTGCTCAGACATTAATCCAATGAAATCAACCCCCCCTCCCAAGATTAAAAAGGTAAGAGGTAGGAAAAAAAATAGTGATGGGGATGGAGGGAAGGACTCTTCTGGCAACTCACAAGCTGGACACAAGCTGGACAAAGGACACAGAATGTCTTCTTAGGAGACCAGAAAAGATGCTTAACTTTATGCATTGCCTCCCGCGGGTGAATTTTTTTTTTAAAAAAAAGCTCTGCTTCTTGTTTGTCTGTGACTTTCATTCTTTGAGGGAGGAGCGGCTGCATTTTTAAAAACTGTGGTTGAGCTCTTCTTTTCTCCATTATTTAGCCATTAATCTCTCACTTGTTTGGAAACACATCCATCATGTCTATATTTGGTTGTGTAACTTTCATTTATCTTGGTGGTGTTGACATCATTTTTCCCCTGAAGAGGAGAAAATTATATCAGACTAAAACCGCTAATAATTCTCGCTCTCCATTAGGGAAGCTACTTTCCTTCAGTGCAGTATGCTCTGGATGTATTGAACTACAGTGTCCAACATCCCCACCCAGCAGTCTCTCCCTGTCATTTTGCTAGCATTTTATGTACACATATGTACATACACACTGCAGCAGGGGCTGCACAGTGCTCGAAGCTAAGCAACGTCTATTTTCTTAGATTAGCAAGTGATATAAATCAGGACATTACATTAAACCAGTGTTTGTCAATCTTGGCTACTTGAAGATGGATGGACTTCAACTCCCAAGATTCCCCAGCTAGACATTAAGCATTAAGCCACTTATAGCTAATACTTGACAGGAGCATAATTGGGACCAGAATTTCTGGTCCTAAGTCATTGTGGTTGTTCAGATACCATGTTACCACTTTTTCAACCATTTTTGTGACAGTTGTTAAGCAAATCTCGTGGTCCTAAGTCTGAATCCATTCTCCCAAACGGGCATATTTTTTTTTACTTCTCAACAATTGCTGCTAAGTTGAGGATGACCTGCACTGTATTTTGAGTGAAGCTGTTATGGGAACACAACAGCCGTGTCTTTGTGAACACAGATTTAAGAAGACATATATGGTGTATTTCTGCAATGAAACAATGCATATTCCCTATGCAAGCACCTTAAAATAAGCATGGTTATTTTCAAATATTCCTCCACCGCAGAACACCATTCAGTTAAGAGCCAAAAATTAATTACCTGTCTGACTAGCTCCGGAGTCAGAATTCAGATCCGATATCTTTCCTTTCCCTACCTAAAATTTCAGCTCCAAGTCTGCCAATGAAGTAAAATAAGAATCTGCTACGTGAAACACTCTGGGAACCAATTCAAGCTGAACATCTCCTCTGTTGGATTGGACTAGCAGGTCAGTTTTCAAAATGCCCTGGCATGTGCTCTTCCTCACTTCTGATCTTCACGAGATGTTGGTTGGCATGTTCTTCTCTCCAGCGTTGAAACCAGCCTCAGACCTGCCAAATCCAGCTTTGGTGTGGAGTTCACATCCCGATGTCGTGTTTTCAAACCAAGGCACAAGGAAGGGTACATTTGAGACCCAGCTGCCTTCTTTGGAATTGTTTTAAAAACCTTGGTTTTTTTTTTTTTTTTTTACCCCCTTTTATAAATTAGTTGGAAATCTCACGTGAGTTTGGCCAGCTATGCTTGTCTCTCTGGAGAGATCTCCAGAGCGAAAGAAAGGCGGATTTTGGCAGATGCATTTAATAGATAGGGAGCAAGTGGATAAGCAGATGAGGCTGGGGAATTAACAGCCAAGCTTAGGGCGACTTAAGATTTACGGGAGCTGCCTAATTCTTTGTAGAAATCAAATTCTTCATAAGAAAATAAAAATAAGATAAAGGTGGACAATCTGAATAACCTGAGCCGAGGTGGCGCAGCAGTTAGGGTGCAGTACTGCAGGCCACTTTAGCTGACTGTGTTCAGCAGGTCAGCGGTTCAAATCTCACCGGCTCAAGGTTGACTCAGCCTTCCATCCTTCCGGGGTAGGTAAAATGAGGACCCAGATGGTTGGGGGCAATGTAAATATATATATATATACATTGCTTACTGGTGTACACCGCTTAGAGAGTGCTTGCACTTAAAACGGTATATAAGTCTCATAAATAAATAAATAAACCTACATGAACAGACTTGGTTTCTGTATTTTGTAGAATTGTGCAAATAATTTTGAGAAGCTGTTTTGGAAAGGCACCAGAATATTGGTCTGGATTCAGTGCAGTGGGTGCTGGAGAGCTTTTCTTCCTGCACTGGATTGGAGCCAACTAATTCAAGAGTCAATCAGAGATGAATGCTCCATCACTGGAGGTTTTCAAGAAGAGATTGAACAGCCATTTATCCAGAATGGTATATGTTGAGTCCTTCGCGAAATGGCAAGACACGAGAAGCAGTTGTAGTTCTCAGGAAACTTCTTTATTCATGTATTCAGCTTACAGTTGGAAGACGCCGACCTGGCCCAAAACTCCTGGCCTCTTATATAGGCCATCCCCGGGTAAATCTGCAACTTTTGGCGCGCCAGCACTTGTGCATGCGCACAAGTACTGGCGACAGCCTGTCTGGTCCCGGGCAGCCTGCACCTGCCGGAACCGTTTGCAATGCCCCGAGCCTGCTTGCACAGGCTCAGGACATAACAGTATAGATCTCCTGGCATGGACAGGGGCTGGACTAGAAGGCCTCAAAAGTCCCTTCCAACTCTATTAGTCCCTAATTCTGTAATTCCAAAGCACCTGGGGGCAGGACAAGAATCAATGGGTGGCAGATCATTAAAGAGAGAGCCAATTTAGAGCCAAGGAGAACGTTTCTGACAGTGAGAACAATTGATCAGTGAAACAGCTTGCCTCCAGAGGTTGTGGAGGTTTTCAATCACTGGAAGCTTTCAAGAATAGATTGGGCAGCCATTTGTCCAGGGTGGTGTAGGGTCTCCTGCTTGAGCAGAGGGTTGGACTAGAAGACCTCTAAGCTCCCTTCCAGCCCTATTCTTCTACATTCTATGAGTTTCTCCTTTTGTCGTCTAAACCCGCATATCCACTGGGATTTGTCTGTGGGAGATTCTCCATCATCCAGGACATGGACGGCCCAGAGGTGTTTTTCTAAAAAGGCAACTGGACTTTCTTGATTTTTTTCCCCCTTGAAAACGTTTCACTTCTCATCCAAGACGATTCCTCAGTTCTGAAGAAGTGAACGCATCCAAGAACTGAAGAAGCTTCTTGGAGGAGAAGCGAAATGTTTTCAAGGAAAACAAACAAACAAACAACCCCCCCGCCCCCGCAAGAAAGTCCAGTTGCCTTTTGGAAAAGCCCCTTTGGGAAGATCCATTGGGCCTGGGTAGGATCGGCTGCATACCTTACCATGCAAATGCTAAGCAAAGCGGAAGACCCTCTTAGGTTTGGGGCAGAGTCTGCCCAATCCAGATGCCAAAACTTCCCAGTCCACCACCCTGGTCTGTAGTCGAGACAGCCTCCAGATCAGGAAGCAACGAGAAGGGGCTTCCCCAAGGAGGTGAACTACTTGTTCAGGACTAGATTAATTTGCCTGGCCAACCTTGAATTTCATCAAAAGCAGGAGGGTTATTTTCCCCTCCCCCCGAGGGATTTTCGCTTCTTAGCCCGGATGAAAAGATCTAAGGGAACTATGAAGAAGCAAAAAAAATTATTTATGTGATGAAAGGGTCTCGTGGGAAGGGGGGGAGGCAGGGGGAAGATCTGCCACAGACCACTAACTTGCTACTCAATTTTCAGTTTGAGTGAAATGTCAAGGTGTGTTTTGAAGGTTTCTCTGCACAGCGGAGAGATTGCAAAAGCAGCCAAGAGTCTGGAGGGAGGACCAAACCAGATCTCACCCCTGCAGCAAGGAAAAAAAAAGGGGGGGGAGGGAGAGAAGAAAAACACATGAAAAATAAGTGGTTATATTAAGGGGCAGGGAGGGTTTTTTTTTATTATTATTCTGTCCAGAGTTTTTATTTTCTTTTGGGAATGTTTGAGATTGCAGCGATTTTCCTGGAGGAACAGAGACTGAAATACAAGCAGTCTTCAATTTATGACCACAAGCTGAGCCTGAATTTTTTGTCTCTAAGAGAGAGATTTGCTAAGTGAATTTTGCCCCATTTTACGACTTTTTCCTGCCACTGCTGTTAAGGGAATCACTGCCACTGTTAAGTTAGTAACAGTTGTTAAGTGACTCTGGCTTCCTGAGTAGGGGGTTGGACTAGAAGACCTCCAAGATCCCTTCCAACTGTATTATTATTATTGTTATTGTCATTGTCATTGTTATTATTGACTTTGCTTGCCAAAAGGGGATCACATGAACCCTGGGACACTGCGACCGTCATAAATACGAGACAGTGGCCAAGCGTCTGAATTTTGATCACGTGACTGCGGGGATGCTGGATTATGCCTGCTATCTATCACCTGCTGGCCATATGGTCAACTGGGAGGAATGTAAGTTTGAAACCCTCCACATCTGGAGAGCGCTGGGTGAGAACCCCTGCTTGGAACTTTACAGACCTGGGTGCCACTTAGGGCAGGAGTGGGCAACCGTGGCTCTTTTATGACTCGTGGACTTCAACTCCCAGAATCCCTGAGCCAGCATGGCTCAGCTTGGAAACCTCTCCCTTTCCCCTCAGCAGGGCTGGCTCAGGAATTCTGGGAGTTGAAGTCCACGAGCCATAAAAGTGCCAAGGTTCCCCACCCCTGCCCTATATCAGGGATCCTCAATCTTGGCAACTTTAAGACTCGTGGACTTCAACTCCCAGAATTCCTGAGCCAGCATGGCTCAGCTTGGAAACCTCTCCCTTTCCCCTCAGCAGGGCTGGCTCAGGAATTCTGGGAGTTGAAGTCCACCAGTCATAAAAGAGCCAAGGTCGCCTACCCCTGCCCTAGGGCAAGGTTGTCCCAAGGTCTCCCTCTGCACGTTTGCATGTGAGAAAAAGCAATTTCACACATGTGCAAGAGAGCAAAGACCAGCCATAACACAAAACTGGTGGAGCAATTTAAGGACCACTTATCAAGTCGTAAGCGTAGGGCTGAAATGGTCAAGAAAGCTTGACTATGATGGATGGGGTAGCAAAGACACCAGCTGCAAACGCCAGCTAGGGAGAAACTTTCTCCAGACATGCAAGGTTATGTGTTTCGTGTGCAAATAACACACACACACACACACAGAGAAAGGCTACCTTTACTTTTGTCAAGGTAGAAAAGAAATCCGCCCCTTTATATTCTTTTAATCAGGATATCCACATGTATTTATTTTTTGCACAAATGGGGAGAGGACCACATAAGACAAAGGATTTTATTAAAAGAAAGAAGCTTGGCACTAAGTTGAAACGAATTTACGGTGAGAGGAGAGAGCTGTCACAACTGACCACCTGTTTTGTCAAATGCTAGAGTGGGACCAGGGATGGCGACGGCAAGAACAGCAACCATAAACTCTCCTTCAGATATAGTTTCCTAAGAACACAACGACCAAATAGGTTTATTATGGAAAAGTTATGAATCCATTATGAAGGAATTCCAGGAAAAGCTGGATATGAAACCCGAGCTCTGTTTATAGTGGAATTGAGCTAGAGGTCATCCTTGACGTAGGACCACAATGGAGCCCAAACTTTCTGTTGCTAAGCAAGACATTTGTGAAGGGAGTTTGCCCCATTTTACGACTTTTCTTGTCACCGTTCTGAAGTTAATCACTGCAGTGGTGAAGCTAGTCGCATGGTCACTAAATGAATCTGCTTCTCAGAAGGTGGCAAAGTGTGATCACATGACCCTAGGACATTGCAACGTCATAAATCTGAGTCAGTTGCCAAGGGTCTGGAGTTTGACCACGGGGACGCTGTGGTGTGAAAAATGCTCTCCACAGTGCTGTTGCAATGGTCACAAAACAAACTTTTGTAAGTGGAGGACTATCTTTAGCAACTCCTTGTGACTTTTTCTCACCTGCCCAGTTCTTTTGTGTAAAGGAGCCCATTTACACTCATTCCTTTTTTTTTTTTTTTTTTTGATAATGGATAAATCTAATATTCGAGCTGTTTACTTTTGAACATCTGGGAACTAATTTTCACAATGTTCCCCTTTAGCCCATGCCTCCCCCCCCCTTCAGCTTAATAGCCTTAGGAGGCAAGCTTTTATTTTGAGGAACTCTCTTCAGATCCTTGCATTTTTTTATGTTGCTACATTATCCACTCATGAATCACAAAAAAAGGAGCTGTGTTTTAAGAGGATTTTCAGATTAGTGCTGTGCGGAAGAATTCTATTGCATTTTTAAAGAAACCCAATTCTTATGCCAAGAGAAATTATTTTTGAACTTGTTTTCTAACAAGAAGAAAATTTCAGAGGAATTCTTGTGGCCTGAATGTGGTGCTCTGGCATGTATTTATCACAAAAGGCCAAAGAATGAAGGTCAATATCCTGTTTTTTGCTTGGACAATCGTTTCTCCAGCATTCTGAAATCTCCTAAACTTCCCAGCTGGGTTATGTGAACAACCAGAAAAACTAAGTCATGATGAAAAGAGATGCCACCAAACACAACAGCAGCAGTAAGATCATCACCCCTGCCACTTCTGAGTAGAGTAGAGTAGAGTAGAGTAGAGTGCAATAGATGGAATGCAATGGAATACTCTTTGGCTAAATGTGATTAGACATACAAGGAATTTGTCTCTCTGTGTAAGAAGTGTGAAGCTCTCAGTGTACATGCAAAGCAACAGAGTAATAATAATCATGATAATGGTACCAATAAGAGGGGGTAGCAGAGAAGATGAGAAGGATAATAGTACTATATCCATACAACATGGATGAATATGTGTAGACATAAGACAGTACTGTGAGGATTAGGTGTTCAGCAGAGTGATGGCACAAGGGCAGAAGACCAGGATCCCTTTTGCCAAGGAGGAGAAAGATCTTTTAAGAAACTGCCCAATAGATTTGGCCACAGCAGTGTTGGACCTTTCCACAATTAATCTTTTTTTTTTTGCTTTGGTTGTGTTGGAGGCTACATCATCTCTTTGGTTCCATGAGTTGCTTTGACTATTAGGGCCAATAATCAGAGATGGATGAGGGGAATGTCTTTCCATGCATCACTCTGAGCTTATGACACATTTAATTCCACCTTCCAGTTCTGCTACTCTTCTCCTACAAGAATGTCATGTTAGCAGTCAGAGAGAGCTGGGCCCTTCCTCTACTAAACATCTAGTCTAACCCTATTATGATCCATTTCTATTCTCTTTAATGGGTTATTCTGCAGAATAATTATCTGGTATTTTTTTCAGTACCCAGTTTATGCCCAGGACCTCCTTATTAGGTGTGGGGGTCTTCCTGAATTCAAATCTCTAATAGATTGTAGTTTGAATACAAAAATGCATTGGGATTTGCAGAGATGATAGAGTTAATTCAGGAAAGGCAATGATGACAAGGTTAAAAATTCAGGCGCTCTTTCCATGGTGGAAAATATCAAATAGGTGATCTCACTTTCCTTTCTAACAAGTTTTTTTTTTTAAACAAAAAAGAAGACTGATGGAGTGGAGGAACAAAATCTTAAAGAGGTTTATTATATGAAGTTTCTCTCAACAGACTCTTTAAGGAGATTGAAATGTATTTCTTCATTGGATGACTCTGTCAGAATGGCTCCTGTTCACACTTCTTCTAAAAGGTGGAATATATTTCACATTGACTTTCTGAGATGTGACTTTTGACGTCTTGTAACTTTTTTAAAATAAAAGACACACGGAACATTTTATACTAATGTCATGTCAAATAACAGATTAGCAAAGATTCCATAATAATAAGAGTTAGTAACGTAACACTGCCAAGGGAATGATCAAACACTTGAATTGTGTTGGTTCAATTAGTTGGGAGTTGAAGGAAAAAGGACATTCAAAGATCAAAGTCTATTCCTCCCCAGAAAATGATGATATATTTTTTTAAAGTTAAAGAAGGATCTCAATCTTTGATTGTAGAGACATTCCTTTACCTAGAGTTGGGAGTCCACCCAACTCTAGCAGCTCACTGGATGACTTCATTGGGTTCCTCTCAGATTACTCTGAGAGTAAAATAAGGAGTAAGCTCTAGGCAGGTTGCTTTGAGATCCTTGAGGAAAGATCAGTAAACAATCTAAGTTAGGGGTGTCCAACTTTGGCAACTTTATGATTGGTGGACTTAAACTCCCAGAATTCCCGAGACAGCCATGAGTCCACAGATCATAAAGTTGACACAGTTGCCCATTCCTGCTATATAGGGACATTGATTGACAACTGTTGGCCAGTTTCAAGCCATTTCTCCAGTTTTGTTTGAAGCTTCTAAGGCTTCTTTTGAGGTCCTCTTCCCCGTACTCTACAGGAGATCAACACAGAGACATTTAGTAGAGATATTTCTCCCTGCTTCTTAACAAGCCTTCCTCAGAACAACAGACCCTGTGTGGAATTTGATTTCTGTGAGGTTGGTTGGTGTTGAGAGCTTCTTAGGAAGTGTCAGTTGATTGGTGGTTGGGAAGAGTGCCAGTTCTATTTTGATTGGCCTGCCTCATTGTGTACAGTTTGAACCAGGCACTTGACCAGGTGGTAGATTATATCTAGTTCCATCGATCTGTTGACGGCTCCTTTGAGTGCCATCAAGGTTTTTGCAGAGCTTTGAAAACCTGGAGAGAGCTAGATGGATAAGCAAGTAGATGCTGTGAAAAGCAAGTTTACAGGGAAAAAAAAGAAGGCTTAGGCAGTGGTGGGATTCAAATATGTGAACAACCAGTAGATGCTGCTTCTGGAAGTCCATTCTGGGCCTGGGCAACAAAAATTTAGCCATCGGTTCTGCTGAACTGGTGCAAGCCGGCTGAATCCCACCACTGGGCTTAGGATTTCAGTCACTTGTTGAGACAGGCAGTTATAGAAATCAATTCAGTAAATGATTACCACTTCTGAGCAGATGCTAAGGACTATCACTGACCCAAAGGTGCTTTTTCAGGAGGTAACTGGATTTTCTTGTTTTTCTTTGAAGACGTTTCGCTTCGCATCCAAGAAGTTTCTTCAGTTCTGGCTGGATGGTGGGGAATGGAAGGATTTATAT